>NC_056068.1:66929087-66999087 GCF_016772045.2 Ovis aries | reverse complement strand
TTTGCTCCAAGATGTGTGAGGGCCATTCAGGGGCTGTAGGGCCCTGGATAGACACACAAACAAGTGTGTATATCTGGAATCCCACACATGTAATAAACACAGCTGCATTTATTTGAGTATGTGATCCCATGTACATGTAAAAACATTCAAACAAACACACTCAGCAGATTTATTTGATTGAGCAATGGGGCAATTATTCAAATAAACATGCTCAGTGCAATTATTTGAATCTCACATTGCATGTTCATCAATCACAGCACTAAAAATGAAGGAAAAACACCAAAGAATTTACATGGGAAAAATATATGTGAAAACAACCTTATTATAGATTTTATAGGGTTAGCCAAAGTGATGGCACCCTCCTTACTGTAACTCCACTATTCTATATTCAGCGACATTTGTTTCTAATGATTAATTGGTTCATTCACTTGGCCATTATATCAGAATGACCATAACATTCAGATTTATATAATAGCAAGCTTGACAAACCTGAATGGGGTAGAGATATGGACTCTCTCTATATTTCCAGCATAGGATAGTTGTTTCTAGACACTTTATGTCAAGATGACATTGGTCAAATTATTATGGCTTTAAATAGCACTCCTATAAATTAAAAAAATTTTATACATGCAACAAAACATTCCTACATTTGAAAACATTAAAAAAATCACAGGTGACTCATCTGGTCATTTTATATATTGATAAATATCCTGACATATATGTGAACACATCAAGAATCATATAGGTGTACCAAGAGGCAATTTATGTCTCTTTAAGTATGTACTGACATAACCTAATATACTAAAATGGGAAGGGCGTTTAGTCACAGAAATATACATCGTGTAACAAAGATGAAAAAATACATGGCTTGTGCCCATCATAAAAAGATTCAGACTGAAGGCTTAGCTTTGGTTTTATTCAATTAAATTGTTAAACTGTGCACAGTGATTTTTTTAGAACTTGAGACATTTGTGATGTTGGCTGTTTAAATCTTTTACCTTCGCAATTGAAATTGTACATATTTAGTAAATCATGCAGACAAAACAAACTTTTTAGACAATATTTTTATTGAGAGTTTTCTTTCCTGTATCCATGTTAAAAAAGAAAAAGACCTCCTTTCCCAAAATAAAAATGTCAATACTAAATTTAAAGAAGTATAAAGGAATGATTGCTTCCTTTAGAGCTAAATATTTAAATAAACATGGAGATAATTGGCAACATGTTCTTTTGGGCTAATAGGCCGTGTCCAATTTTGGGTCTGATGTTTCAGAGGGCCTCTTTCTTCAGGGTTGAAGATGATCTATTAATCTCTGAATTAAACAAATGCTATTAAATAACAGAAATAAATCCTCAGTCTTCATTTGTATATGAAATATGGAATTAGAGAAGTGACACTGAGATGATGTGATGCTGAATATGCCACCAGTCAAGACTTTCTCTGCTGAAACAGTCACCTACCACCTATAATCTAGTATGACATGCTAAAATGCTCAAAATATTGAAAATATAAAATTAATGGTACTATTCCCATTTGGCCTTGAGATGAATATGACAAAGATTCTAATAATTTTAGTCAAAGAAAGGATGAGTAAAACTCCATGAAGATTAAAGTGGTGACAAATGATCTTTTAAGTATTCTAATTGGGCTTTCTCATTCATATCTTTGATGCTACAGAAATTGCAAGTCCTGATGATCCTGATTTGTAAGTGCACCTAGTCAGCTTTTCTCTCTCACGCCACAGAATATGCCTGTTAGATTTGGAAGGAAGGGATAGGCCCCCAAAACGTTAAAAATAGACTGCTGCCCTGGCAGGAAGTTTTGCATTGGCAAGCACAGAACTCAGAAGGAACTGATCTAACATAAAGAAATATTCAGAGAAAGATTTGTGCATTATGCTCCTGTTCTGACCATTTTCAGAGCAAAGGGTAGTAAGAGAGAGACGGAGAGACAGTGAGAGAAAGTGTGTGTGTTCTGCGCATGTGTAGATTGCTAACTTCGTGCGTGTACATTTGAACAGCTAGTATTTAAAAACAACAATACCCAAAAGATGGAGGGACTATGAAGGAGTGCTTGTGAGACATTTTATGTATTTATATATTACACAAGTGAAAACACTTAAAATGTTGATACTGAACAAAATAAAGTTTCACCAAAAGATTCTATATCACTTCTAAGATATGCCAACCATAAAACAGGCTTCCTGATAACTCAGTTGGTAAAGAATCTGTCTGCAATGGAGGGGACCAAATATTCATTTATCTTTACTTTTTCTCAGAAACTCATATTTTAGTTTGTGACCTTTCCTTAAAGGAGAGTCACTTTTATCCATTCCTAAAACAGTCTCATTAAAAGGCAAAGAATTCCAGTTACACTTCATTCTAGTTTTGTTAAGAGAAAGGAAGACTACAGTCTTCAAATTACTTTTAAAAGAATATAGAGGAACAAAGGAATATAAATTTAGAAAGGAAAAAGAACATCCCTAAAGAACTCACAGAAAACATCATGTGTATTTAGTGACCACAAGCAACCTAGACCTTGGTTTTTACATCTCTTCTGAAAGATAACACTTCCAACACAAATGATATTTCCAAACCCTGTAGTGCAGCCCAGGAATTGGTGCAGACAGAAAGAGAGAACACCAACTATTGAATAACCCTTAACCACTTCCTGAGGTCCTGAAGCATTCCGTGGAGGTCTACCACTTCATTATTGAACATGCTTAGAAAGTGTGAGCTCATGGGTTTCCGGCTGAAGGTACATCTAAGCAAGAAGGGGAAAAGAGAGTACATACCACCCTGCCCTATTTGTTTTAACACTGAAAATACCATTGCTTAGAAAGTAGGCTTGAGAAGAATCAGCCTTCTAAGTAGACACTTTACACCTTTTCTTTGCATTATAAAGTGTTTTATATTATCAAAAACAATTCCATGAAAAGGAACATTTCACTCACTTCAAATGGTGAGGGAACATTTGAAAAATATCTTCCCAATATATGAAGTGTTCCAACCACACTAACTCCTTAAAATGTACTACCTTGTTTTTAAGATAAAAGTTGGAATAATGATTTGTACAAATCCTTTTCAAGGAATTGTCATGATCCCTTGGGTCAGATATCTTCACCTATAAATCAGCCTGTAACTGTTATAAACCTGACCAAATTGTAGCATACCTGGTGTCTACACTGACATAGTAAAAATCTTGTTCTCCATAAAATTCTCCTATAGATTGAGAGGAAGAACGTCTTGATGGTTGTAACACTTAGAAAAATAAAAGCAGTTAATTAATCTACTGCTTGCACTTTTTAGATGAGGAAACTGAAATCTTCATAGACTTGAGACTACGCTCGTTGTTTATCTTTACCCTACAATGATCTAGAAAGCAGTTAAGCATAGATTTCAGAACCCTAGTCTCCTGACAATGCTTTCCACACATCACAGTAAAATGCTCCTTTGAATGATGTGGAAACATCAAAAGGAGTGAGTTAGTCTGCCTTTCCTGCAAGAAGTTCGTTCTGGTCTACATGAACTCTTCCATGCAAGAGTGGAATGAAAATAAGCTACTTTGGAAACCCTATATTACTCTAAGATCACAGCATCATCTGAGGGCAGTTAACCATGTCTGGACTGAAGTCTCCTTTCACTGAGAGCCAGAGACAAGTTTGAGAAATGCTCTTTAAAATTACTAGCTGCTGTTCGTACATTTTACCCACTAGTTTACCCAATTTTTGACAGTGCTTATGTCCACCGAGGAGCTGTAGTTCCATCAAGCCTCTCCACCCACAGTTTGCAGCCTGAACCCACTGTGTGAGTCCCCAGGGCTGTTCTTTCTCTAGTCACAGCTTTTTCTGAATAACCCAGAGGCGGTCAGAGGAAGAAACAGGCTGTAACAGGAGTAATTGGAGATTTATAAATCTGCAGCAGGAAAACTGAAATAGGCTGAAATAAATGAAAGAAAATTAGAGAGTGGAGGAATACATATACCCTCTCATCAAAAGCCCTGGCTCTTCACATTCTGGGCCTCAGAGAGGAATAAAAGCGCATATCAACTCGTGGTTATTGGCGGAGCTGAAACCAGAAGCCAGGTCTCCAGTTAAGGCACATGTGCTGCTGTTCCTACACATGCTGCTTCTACCTCTGTTCTATTTAGTAGCCCTAGAAGCAATAGTAATAAATAACAGTCACAACATTGATGGTAATTCAGTACTGAGTGCCCACCCTGTGTGAATATAATACCAGGTTTTATAGGATATACAAAAACAAACCAGACTACTGGCCTTAAGTTTCGTATGCTCCATCAGAGACAGACATGCATGAAGAAGTAAAAGCTGAGCTCCAGGTTTCCCAGGGAATGTACCAGTATCAAAGTCTCAAGTCGTCTCCCTTGTGTACACCAGTGTTCCCCCTTTGAAACACAAAACAACACCCTCCCTTACTAACGTGCATCCCATGGAGTGATGCTGTAGGAGATGTCGTTTATGTTCCAAGGGATTCAGCAGTGATCAGACAATATTCCCATCCTACAGGGACCTACTTTCTAGTGGCGAAGGTACAAACCCAAACAGTTATATAAGTCTACTTCACATACCGCTGTGTTTTGACAAGAATAAAAGAGGTGGTTTAATAGCGAATGAGATGGGATTGGAGGATAAGCAACCTCAGTTGGGGTGCAGGGAGGGAATGTCAGGAAAAATCTAAGGCTGTATTGTCTGAGTGGAGCCTGAGGGTGAGGAGAAGTGAACCAGGGGAGGATATGGAGCGAGTATTCCAGGAAGAGGAAGAGAAGATGTAAATACCTGAGGCAAGAATCAGCTTGGTTTTGAGAATTAAAACCCTGGTCTAATAAAGCATAGAAAAGGAAAGATGAAGTCAGACCAGTAAGAAAATATGTCTCAGCCATTTGAATGATGTACAGTGTGATCTCTTGTTAGGAAACATTCAAGAACAACTGGACAGGTAAAGTTAAAAATAGTAAGGAGTAATATTAGGTTCTTTGGTTCCGTGTCATGTTTTCAGAGCTGAGGAATGGAATTCATGAATCTGTGAGGTTTACCCTGTGGGTTGGAAGAGCTGCGTTATTATTCCCAGTGAATAGCCCAGAAATGAATTTAGCCACTTGATTGTGGTTTAATCATAATTCCTTTCCCTGTAAAATGGGCAGTATCCTTTATGTCCCTCTGAGTTAACAACAAGAGAAATCTCATTTCTCGGACTCTCTCAGGATCACGTGCCTTGTGTCTGGTCATAGGCAGATCTGTCATCCTGGAAAACAGAAATGGTTTGGGCCAAAGGAAGTTTGTATCTTGGAAATGAAAGAACCTGCTATAGCAAGCAGGCTGCCACAGTGGTTCACTACCCTGAGACCCCTCCCTGATCAACAAGACCCAGCTCAGTCCCCACGGTTGCCAGTTTGCTCAAGACAGCCATGCTAGAATCAGGCATGAGCAAGGGCCCCAGCCATCTCTCCTTCCCTTGAACTTCTAGAAAATATAAAACTCGCAGAGCTGAGAGAGGAGCCAATAAGAAGTAAGGAACATGCAGCAGGTGGTACCATCTGTGCCCGGCTAATTCCAGCCAAAACAATCTGCTCCCTAGAGTTCCCAGTTGTGGAGAAGGGAAGAGAATCTGACAGTGGCAGAGCCAGGGAAGGGAGTAGTAGGGCAAGTGCCGAGGCTATTATTCAGACGTTCAGCCGGTTGGGAAGCAGATTATTGATGCCAGTGAACTATTATCTCTCTCCTTTTTCTCTTTACAACCACTGTGGGAGATTCTTCCAAAGTCTCGCTAAGCTGGCAGGGATCAGATCCCACACCTGTGAGACAGATATGCAGGCATCCCTGGGAGTCTGTCCCGAGATGGGGAGGGACAAATATTCAACAAGACGAAGCACAGCCATCCCGGATGGAAAAACAAGGGTGGGGGCTTATGTTTATTTTATTCTATTTTCCTAGCAACGAATTCTCTCCCTCTCGCCTGTTCATTCTTTGAAAATCATCCGTGGTTGAGAATGGGATTATAGTCCTCCTTGTTGATCGGGTTGGCATCATTTTTAAGATGAAATTCTTCCACTTGATGGACTTCCTCGTGAGGGCAAATCTTCTCTCCTGGCATGCTTACAATCATGGGATGAAAAAAATGCAAGCAATGCAAAGATAGATCAAATTGTCTGTGGTAATAACTTTCCTTTCAGAGAGCAGACAGAGAGGAACCACTCTTCTCACAGATGGAGGAGACAATGATGATTTGAGGTCATGGAAACACCTGTCCATTCAAAAGAAAATGTCACCCACTGCAAAATTTCCACCGGCACCTATCGGTTACAGCAGTGTCTCCAGGAAGTCATCTGTTTGGTGCAAATACCTGGGAGGGGTGATATTTGCCTATTGTCATCTTCCCTTAGATTAATTGATCAATTTATAGCTGAGATTTGAGTCCTGGGGAGTAGGGCCCAGGCAAGGCCACCTTTATTGGAGAACAGAAGGTCTGGATTTCAGGTGAGGACCCAGAAACTGGGACTTTATGGACCCCTGAAGGAAGGGAGATGGTGCCTAGTACTAATCCTCTGCTTGAGCTGCTTTGTGTTCCTCCCCACCAAAAGTAGGCTAAGTCGTAAGCTCTGATACTTACGAATGTGACCTTATTTTGAAATAGGGTATTTCCGGATATATTAAGATGAGGTCGTTTGGGTGGGCCCTCATTCAATATGGATGATATCCTTACAAGAGAGGAAATCTGGGCACAGACCAGGAGGAGAAATCAAAGAAATGTGTGTGAAATCAGGGATTCCCTGGTGGTCTGGTGGCTAAGAATCTGCCTTGTAATGCAGGGGATATGGGTTTGATCCCTGGTCTGGGAACTAAGATCCCATATGCCACAGGGCAACTAAGCCCGTGTGCTCTGGAGCCCATGCACCCCAAGGAAAGATCCCATGTGCCCCAACTAAGACCCGAGGCAGCCAAAATAAAATTTATAAAAAAAAAAGAAAGAATGTGTGTGAAATCAAAGAGACTGGGATGAGGCAGCTACAAGCCAAAGATGCTACCATCCCCAAAGCTAGGACAGAAAGACAGAACAGACCCTCGGAAGGAAGCAGCCCCATCCACACCTTGATTTTGGACTGGTAGCCTTTAGGACTATAAGAGGATAAATTTCTGTCGTTTTAAGATACCTAATCTGTGGTACTTACCGCAGCACTAGGAAACTAATACACCCCCAAACAAAGCACAGTGAGGGTTCCAGTTTTCAGTCTCTGGTCGGTCTAAACATCCAGATCGATTCTTGATTCAACCCATGGGTGCCTGGGATTTAACAGATAAAGGTCAGCAGGAATATCCCTCTTCGTTTTGAGACACATCTCATCAGGAAAAGACAAACTGCTTACTCTTTTCCCCAAAGTCTTCTGTAAGGTAATCGTGTTAATTAGAATAATTAAATTCTTGTTTCAAAGGGCACCAAAGTGCAAGCATTATCGTCTGATTTCCTGTAAAGCGTCTTTTCCTGCCTCCTGTCCCCATGGTGTCCATTAGCTGGAGAAGCACCGAGTGAGTCAGACATTCTCGTTATAGGTTTGTGGCTCATGTCAGTGCTAAGAAGAGGAAATGAGAAAGGAAAACATAAGTTGGAAAACAGTGTCAGAGGGCAGGCCGAGATAATGCAAGTACCAGAAAGCAGAGGAAAAGGGTGTTGTGTGGGAACCAAAACCTTGCCTCAGGTAGGAAATGTCAGAGAAAATGCGGTCACGTTTTGAAATTAAGGGAAGAGGAGTGGTGGAATATAAACTGCTCTTTGCTGTGTTTTTGGCAGTCTGAATTCAGTACTTGAAGTGAGTGCTACTCGCCCTCTTCCCTAATTCATTGCTGCTGTAAGATCTGAACAGTTTTCAGCTCCAAGTCTCCTGGGAAATCGCCTGATAAAATTCCTGCAACGTCCTTCCATCACAGATTTGGGGAAGGATATTGGGAGTCCTGTGGACAAGGCAGCATGAAAGCCCAGGGCAGGAGTGAGTCGACTGAGGTGTGTTTTGATAAATTGATATATCTCTCTGGTACCCAGTGGCCTCAACCTGGGAATCAGCGAGACCCGTTCTGGGATGCATTCTCAGATGTAGCTGCGAACTCTGTTCTTCCCCACTACTTCTTATCTACTGCTACCCACCCACACATGAGAGGGCCCCACACAGAAGGTGCAGGTAAGAAAGTCAGGAGGGTTCACTGCAAATCTTTCATCTCTTTTCTAAGGAAAACAAACCCAACTCTATGCCTTCTTCACAGAGGCCAGCCTGCCATCCTTTACATTGTATTTCTAGAAGATGGTATATCATCTTAAAAGCCTGGTTTAATTTGCTTTTCTCCAAGGTTTGTGGTATTTTTATATGCCATTAGTCAATTATTGCATATATACCAATAACAGTCCCACCTAATGTATTTAATTTGTTTTGAAATCATAGCACATCTTTACGCACAGAAGAGGCAGCTTTTAACTCCATTGATGACTTCCTCTTTAAAGTCCTTCTTTAAATCCCTAACCACAGTCTTTTGGTTCTCTTCCTATCCACTAACCAAGCTCTGCTTTCTTCAACTCAGTCTTTAAATGGTAGCGTCTCCAGGGTCCCTCTGGGGCTCTCTGCTCTCCTCTTCCTGATCGTTGTGGTGCAGTGACTTTTCAACAAAAACTCAAAATGCACCTTCCCGTAAGGCTCTCTTCCTGTGCACTAGACCTGCACATGCAAATGAATACTGGCCATTGCCCCTTGCTGGTCTGAAAGCACCTCAGATCTGACTCATCCAGAAATGGATGCAGCTATGTCTTCCTCCTGCCCCTGCCCCCAAACCCTGGTGATTGCCACTTCCTGGGTCACTCAGGTGGAAATCTTGAGAGTCAGCCTGCTCTATCTCTAAATGGGTTATCAGGACTTGTGAGTCATACTCGCCATGATCTCTCCTATTTGTTCCTCTTCCTCAATCACCATCATCACTCCCTTGTTTTAGACTCACAGCACATCTCAAGAATTGTTCTAATAGCCTTTCCACCAGTTACATTGGCCCAGTCTCACCCAAGGTGCTGCCTTACCCTAATACAACAGAGGAGAGCTGTCACTGAGGGTTGATGGCAGGGCTGGCAGATAAGAGAATGCCCCTTTTATGCTCTTTAAAGATATTTCTTGATATTCATCACATAATGACTTTCTAGAACATTGTTTCATCGTAGTCTTAGCAGTTGTTATGTTGACACAGCTCCTTAACTATGGTTGAAAAGAATGTGCTCAGGCGAAATTATTCGTCCCTCCTCTCCCCTCCACCTGTAACTATTCTTGGGGTCTTATCTACTTCTAACTCATCCTACATTACTACATGGACCAAAAGTGCTCTTTTGGTACTTTTTAGTTTTCAAGTCTGCCTTCTCATACATAAACAGGTAAGCTTGTTTTTAAGGGTGGGACCATGTTATCTGTAGTCCCTTCTCTCTGCAAGTTATGTCACCAAATAGATATTCAATAAATGAGGAGAAGGGGACAACAGAGCATTAGATGGTTGGATGGCATCACCAACGCAATGGATATGAGTTGAGTAGGCTCTGGGAGTTGGTGATGGACAGGGAACCTGGCATACTGCAGTCCATGGGGTCGCAAAGAGTTGGACACGACTGAGCAACTGAACCGAGGCAGAAAAGTGGGAAATACTTCCCTAGTTAAAATTACTTATCACTGAGCTGAAATGCTCACTGATTTAATGCACTAGTACAAATTTGATTATGCCAAAGCCTTTAAAATCTTTGTGGGATTCCACAAAACACCCAAAATATAGCTCTTATTCCTTAGCTTAGCCCACAAAACTTTCATGTGCTGGCTTCTCCTTGCCTCCATTTCCATCAGCTCTCACCATCCCTCCAATTGCATCTGCCCAAACATTCCTCTTTAGATTACTATTTTTGTTCTTCAAGACTCAGATCAAGGCCACTTTCTTAAGACTCTCTTTCCTGAACCCTGGTCGTAGACATGCCCTCTCCGGCTTCTATACCTACTTCATTAACACTATCCACGGGCTGATTTCCCTAGGGCAGCGTGTTCCTGGAAGGTCAAAATTGAAGATTCTGACTCCAGTGCCCAGTGCTAAGCTGGAGACCCAGCTAGAACCCGGAAAATCTGTGAGTCTTTTGGGAAAGAGCCTGTCAGCCACATCTAGTCCCCACTGACCCTGGTTATTAGACAAAGAGAGGAATAATTTGGTGATGAGACAGAAAATAACATAGAAAATGAGTGATGGAAAAATAAGGAGCTGTGGAAGGACCTCAATGCAAATCAGAAACTTGTCATTTCATACACTTGAAGGTGTTTTAAAAAACTGCTTACAAGATCTATTGGGGCACAAATTTTACCCACATAGATTAACAATTTCAGTTCTCATATAATCACTAAGTATGTATAACAGCATCAAACTCCACTGCTGACATCCAGATATTGATCGAATTGCAAACCTAGTCAGGCAAAACTCGCTAATCCAAGTGAGGTGGGTTAAAAAACATGAATAAATAAGCCTTTTCTACCTGATACTGAATGTGAACATAACCTTTCAACTATTTTAGCAATGACTCAGATGGGAACATGAACTAAATAAAGAGGAAGAAGCCCAAAGTAATCTGGGATGCATTTTCTTCAACTTCTCTGGAATTTTCAATTACCTCAGTTTCCTGACAGAGCTTTGCTGATGTCAGTAATTTACAGTAACAAATCAGCAAGATAACAGTAGGTTTGTGTGGGACAGAGGTAAATTTGGGTCTGACATGAGTAATATATCCTGCAGTGAAGGCCAGTGGGAGGCATGAGAAAAGGTACAATTTCTATTAGTGATTTTTTAAATAAAATGAAACCACATGCATATATCACAGAGCAGGTGGATATGCAGACCTCACTGTTCTTTCCCAGGAAATATAACTACTTCCTTCTTGAATCCTAAGTGACTTTTTATAAGGACTCCATCATAGATGCTACTAGAAGTTTCTCTACATTTGTATCTTAAAATGTTAGATACCAGAACACACTGTGCATACCCTCTGCATTTAGGCAATTGTGAGTAACTATATAAGAGGTAGATATCACACTTGCTTTGGGTGGTATACAATAATTTAAATGAAGCTGAGACAGACAAATGGAAGATAGACAAAATAAACTTGCCAATAGAAATCTTCTGCAAACCAATAATACAACTGAACAATTTCTAAAGTCACAGAGGCAATTATAAATTTTTTTCTCCAGCCGTTGTGACAACGCCTGACAAGTTCTTTCAGGTTGCTTCGTCCCGAATGTGAAGCCCACAGATCACAAAGGCATTTAGCTGGAACGTTGCTGTTCCTTGGGGTCAACAGAGAAAGCTTCATTTCTCATCACATGGTCCTGAGTGCACACTGACTGCAGGCTTTCCTGAAAGTTGCTTCTCTTGGTTTTCTCACAAAATTGCTGATGTGAACTGGTTCTCTCATGATTTTGCTTTTTCTCCTGAAGCTAAAGAATATTTAAACTGCAGTTTATGATGGTGTTTCCTTGTCAATAAAATGAGGGGTTGTAAAGTCCTTTCTATGCAGTTTAAGATGTGTAGCTCTGGTTAAGGAGTGTTAGCATGAGAAGCTTGGTGGTTGATGGCTGAAAGGCTATGCTTTCATAAAAGCACCTGGGTTTTCATAAAAGACCTGGGTTCAAGTCTCTGTTCTGCCCTTCCTAACTGAGTGACTTTGACCATTACCTCACTAAACCTCAGTTTGCTGCTGCTGCTGCTAAGTCGCCAGTCGTGTCAGACTCTGCAACCCCATAGACCGCCCAGCCCACCAGGCTCCCCTCCCTGGGATTCTCAGGCAAGAACAGTGGAGTGGGTTGCCATTTCCTTCTCAATGCACAAGTGAAAGTGAAAAGTGAAGCCGCTCAGTTGTGTCCAACTCTTCGCGACCCCAAGGACTGCAGCCTACCAGGCTCCTTCGTCCATGGGATTTTCCAGGCAAGAGTACTGGAAAACCTCAGTTTACTTACCTTTAAAATGAGAATACTATTAGTAACCAACTCACAGAATGGTTGTGGAACTCAGATGAGACAAGAGTTGTGCAAATAGTTTGCAAATGGTCTCTGTGGCAGGCTCTGGTAAAGGGGCAGGTGTGTGCAGTGTGTTTATTTCATCTCTTCCTCAGTGTCCTTTCTTCCTCCTGGGTTTGAGAAGTCTGCTTTGATAACCTATTCCTAGAGTTAGGTCCACAGAGAGTTCTCTAAAGGGACACAATAATTTCAGTACTTAGAAAATTTCCAGCTTGTAATTTCTGGGGGCTGGGATGGTCTCAAGATTCATCCTCAAAGGAACCCTTTGTTTCCTGGTGTGAGCCTTGTGTTCGTGAAAGAGAAGGAATGCTTGACGATTACCAGGCCAGTGAGAGGCCTCAGAGCATGAGAAACGAGGAGGCTGTTGGGTCTCGATTCTAGATACACGGGGCCTCTGCTGCTCTGAGCAGATAATCCAGGACGATAATGAAGTAGTCACAAGGGTGAGCCTTTGAAACAAGGCAGCCAAGACGCTGCTCACAGTTCGAACCTTCCCGTTAGCCCTTTTGCATATTTTAAAGAGAGACTTGTAAGTCATGAGATAGCCTTGCCTGTCAGAATAATCGGCCCATATGGGAACTTCTTTCATAACTTGACAAGAGACGCGGGAGGAAGCTGCTGGAGATGAAATCTGATGATCCAAATAGCAGGAAAAGGTTTCTAGTTTATGATCATTGTTTTCCTTCAGCTAATTTTAATTCTGATGAATACCAAGTTTTCTCTGGTACTTTTTGTTCCTCAAATCTTTTTCCCCTTATTAAACTGTTCAGCCAAATTTTTCTTAAGCCTCTATGAAAACAATACTATATTTCTTAAGCCCATAAACAAGCATTTCCATGAAGACTGGCTTGAAAGATACAAGTAGATGACAACCTGAAAGGCCATTCCTATTGCAAAAATGAAAAGACTTGACAGATTGGTAGGTAAATAGATACACAGCACTAAAACTTAATGTTGATTCAGACAGACTCAAATGATGTTAACTCTTGCCATCCTATTTAGTTACTTTCAGTTCCTCTAACAGTTTACATAGATGGAATACCTTGATAAATTCTGATCCTTGGATGGGAGGACTGATGTTTTATATAGGTCATTTGCAAACAAATATTTACCAGTTACCAGTAAGTACCAGTCATTGTGTTGGTCAACAGACTGTTACAAGAGCAACAGAGAAGAAAGAGTTCTGGTCATTTTGTGAGACCTCTGTCCAGGGGAGCTAGGAAGGCTTCAGAGAAAAGAAACTATTTGAGTTTGGTGTTGAAGGGCCAATAGAAGTAACACTCCGTTGTATTAATATACATGCCCTGGGGCTTCCTGATGGCTCAGTGGTGAATCTACCAGCTAATGTAGGAGGTGTCGTTCAACCCTCTTCTGGGAAGATTCCCTGGAGGAGGAAATGGCAAAGCACTCTAGTATTCTCACCTAAAACCCCATGGACATGACTTAACGAAAGAACAACAAGATGCATGTACCATATCTTCTTTACCAATTCCTCTGTTGATCGACATTTAGGTTTCTTCCATGTACTGGCTATGGTAGATAGTGTCAGTAGTACTGCAATGAACATTGAGGTGCATTATCTTTTGGAATTATGGTTTTCTCTGCGTATATGCCCAGGAGTGGGATTCTGGGGTCACATAGTAATTCTAATTTTAGTTTTTAAGAAACCTCCATATTGTTTTCCATAGTGGCTATATCAATTCACATTCTCACCAACAGTGCAAAGGAGATGTGGTACATACATACAATGGAATATTACTCAGTCATAAACAGGACCAAAATGTTGGTCATTTGTAGAGACATGGATGAATCTAGAGACTGTCATACAGAATGGAGTAAGCCAGAAAGAAAACAAATATTGTATATTAATGCATATATATGCAATCTAGAAAAATGGTATAGATGATCTTATTTGCAAAGCAGAAATAGAGACACAGAAGTAGAGAACAAATATATAGATACCAAGAGGGAAAGGGCAGGGAAAGGACTTGGGAGATTGATATTGACACATATATATTATACTATGTATAAAATAGAGTGTGGATCACAATAAACTGTGGAAAATTCTGAAAGATATGCAAACCAGACCTCCTGACCTGCCTCTTGAGAAACCTTTATGCAGATCAGGAAGCAACAGTTAGAACTGGACATGGAACAACAGACTGGTTCCAAATAGGAAAAGGAGTACATCAAGGCTGGATATTGTCACCCTGCTTATTTAACTTGCAGAGTACATTATGCAAAATGCTGGACTGGATGAAGCATAAGCCGGAATCAAGACTCCAGGAGAAATATCAATAACCTCAGATATGCAGATGACACCACCCTATGGCAGAAAGTGAAGAGAAACTAAAAGCCTCTTGATGAAAGTGAAAGAGGAGAATGAAAAAGTTGGCTTAAAGCTCAACATTCAGAAAACGAAGATCATGGCATCTGGTCCCATTACTTCATGGGAAATAGATGGGGAAACAGTGAAACAGTGTCAGACTATTTTGGGGGCTCCAAAATCACTGCAGATGGTGACTGCACCCATGAAATTAAAAAACGCCACCTTGGAAGAAAAGTTATGACCAACCTAGATAGCATATTGAAAAGCAGAGACATTACTTTGCCAACAAAGGTCCGTCTAGTCAATGCTATGGTTTTCCAGTGGTCATGTATGCATGTGAGAGTTGGACTATAAAGAAAGCTGAGCACAGAAGAATTGATGCTTTTGAACTGTGGTGTTGGAGAGACTCCTGAGAGTCCCTTGGACTGCAAGGAGATACAACCATTCCATTCTGAAGGAGATCAGCCCTGGGATTTCTTTGAAAGGAATGATGCTAAAGCTGAAACTCCAGTACATTGGCCACCTCATGCGAAGAGTTGACTCATTGGAAAAGACTCTGATGCTAGGAGGGATTGGGCAGGAGGAGGAGGGACGACCGAGGATGAGATGGCTGGATGGCATCACTGACTCGATGGACATGAGTCTGAGTGAACTCCGGGAGTTGGTGATGGACAGGTATGCTGGTGTGCTGCGATTCATGGGGTCACAAAGAGTCGGACACGACTGAGCAACTGAACTGAACTGAACTGAACCGAACTGAATAGCACAACGGAACCCACTGTATAGCACAAGCAACTTAATGCTCTGTGGTGACCTGACAGGAAAGGAAGTCCAAAGGGAGGATGTACACATTATATGTATATATTAGAAACTAATACAACATTGTAAAGCAACCATACTCCAGTAAAAGTTAATTTAAAAAAAAAAAGAGCCAATAGAAGCTTAGCAGGTTGAGAAAAGAGGATAATGCTAGAAGGCGTGGGAGTGTGAGGAGTCCGGTGTGGGAAAACCATGATGAACTCACACCAAGCATTCAGTGATAAACTCCTGAAACAGGACCAAAGTAGATTTCATATTTAAACCAAAAATAAAAATCCATACTGTAATAGATAAATTATATCTACCCTCCTAAATATTAATTACCTATTTTCCACGGTTGCTAGTGAAGAACTAAATGAAGCAACAATAATTGGGCACCAGCTATGTTGCTGATGAACAACCTCCTTTCCTTAGGGGAAGAGCAGAAAAAAGTCGGTGAAGTCACTCACCCCCACCCAACAGAGATAAATATGGCTGGAATGAAACCAGGAAAGTGACGCACCTGATTGATAGGTCATCTCACACTTGGATTCTGACCTTTCACTGAAACAACACCATCGAGGACTTCCAGATGTGCATGCTTGACCATTAGTAAGCAGGCAAGACTGAAACATTATTTCCCACAAGCTATGAATAAGTGAGTGACTTACAAGAACATCATTTCGTTATGACAAACAGTAAGAGAGAAACTTAAGGAAATAATTTTTAAGCAATTTAATGAAGCTCTTGTCTATCCATCATCAAATAGTATTTCAAAGTTATCTTTCTGACAGGAAATAGAATAGCTTGACAAAAGGAACCACAGCTGTATATCAAAACTGGCAGCATATTCATATGGTGTGGCCTGATATATGTTCACCACCCTTTACTGGTTAAACTGTATTTCATTGTCATCTCCTTATTTCCACTTCTAATTCTAGCAGAACTGCTTCCTATAAACAGGTCAGATCCTAGCAGTTTTGAGCCTAAGGATTCTTTTTAAATGCCTGATCCCAACTTTATTAAGCAGTGTTTCCCTCTTTCTTAATTGTAGCCCCCAGGCACACACTCAGGTCTATTGGCATACATGGAAAAAAATTAATTCACCACCAATCCTAACTGCATTGTGTATATGGATGTTTATGCTACCCGTGGTTTTAAAAGCACAACTGCTTAGATTGGGAATATCTACTTGATATCATTATAATACAATGAATCTATAGATTTGATCATTAGAAAGTTATATGGTAATACAGAATGCAAGAATCCTCCCAAATCATCAAGTTAATCTTTTAAATTCAATTCATTTTATTTAAAAAAAAATGCTATACTTTGTTTAACTTAAATAGCAAATGTTTTCCATATTTTGGATTTAGGGGTATTGTTTTTGTTTCTGGTGTTTTGTTGTTTTGGTTTAACTTTGGTGAAATGTAAAATTCTCTATCATTGGTTTACTAAGTTTCTCTGTAGGTGTGGTTATGTTCCAGCATGCCGAATCATAGGATGTGGATACTGAATGATTTTAGATAATGGCTACCAGTGAAAATCACATTAATCAGGAAACTGTATCCAGATGCCTTGCACAATGTCCAGCCACTGTTGCTAAGTCACTTCAGTTGTGTCCGACTCTGTGCAACCCCATAAGCGGCAGCCCACCAGGCTCCCCTGTCCCTGGGATTCTCAGGCAAGAACAGTGGAGTGGGTTGCCATTTCCTCCTCAATGCATGAAAGTGAAAAGTCAAAGTGAAGTCACTGAGTCATGTCCAACTCTCAGGGACCCCATGAACTGCAGCCCACCAGGCTCTTCTGTCTGTGGGATTTTCCAGGCAAGAGCACTGAAGTGGGGAGCCATTGCCTTCAAAGCAGCACATTGTTACTGACTCCTCCTCCTCCTGTCCTCCCTCCTCTGCCTCTCTCTTTTCCTCCTCCTCCTTCCCTTTTCTCCCCTCTCCTCCCTTTCTCCCTCCTCCTCCTCCACTTTGTCCCCCTCCTCCTCCATCTCTGCCTCTTCCTCTTCTTTGCCTTCTCCTTCTTAAATATGGGCTAAAACAGACCAACTACTCTATTC
The DNA here is from genome assembly GCF_016772045.2 of Ovis aries. Classification (NCBI taxonomy): domain Eukaryota; kingdom Metazoa; phylum Chordata; class Mammalia; order Artiodactyla; family Bovidae; genus Ovis; species Ovis aries. The sequence goes on along the minus strand of NC_056068.1, from coordinate 66,981,819 downwards.
TGCATTGTTATGCATCTGAAAACTCAGCTAGATAGAAGTACAGTTGAATTCCTTTACATGGTAAGGAAGATCTTAGTAAGCTTTTGAGAAAACCAGGCTTCATGCTTTGTGCTTAATAAACCAGGAACACAGGACCTGATTAAGACACCACTAAAATAAAAGTTCGATGTTCTCAAATTTAAAAACAACACTGACAGGAAATATTCCGTGGCAGGGTGGGGAGGGCGTTAGGAATCCATATCCTAAAGAATTCCCTTACATTCAAAGAATAAAAGAAACAGATGTGGTTGAAACAAATATCTGAGTTGTAACACCCAACACCTGAATCTTATTAAATAAATAAAACATTAATTTCATAATCAAGTATCTTCCTTATATAATCAGTGATATATCTTCAGAGATAATCAACTAGAGAACTTCCAGAGGATGAGATTAAGCTTAAGATCTGGATCTGACCTTGACCTAAACATAGCTACTAATTCCTGACTTTGAATTGTCCACAGCTGAAAGTGAAAGTGGAGAGTGAAGAAGTTGGCTTAAATCAACATTCAGAAAAAGATTATGGCATCTAGTCCCATCACTTCATGGCAAACAGATGGGGAAACAGTGGAAACAGTGTCACTTTATTTTGGGGGCTCCAAAATCACTGCAGATGGTGATTGCAGCCATGAAATTAAAAGACACTCCTTGGAAGAAAAGTTATGACCAACCTAGAGAGCATATTCAAAAGCAGAGACATTACTTTGCCAACAAAGGTCTGTCTAGTCAAGGCTATGGTTTCCAGTGATCGTGTATGGAGGTGAGAGTTGGACTGTGAAAGCTGAGCGCCGAAGAATTGATGCTTTTGAACTGTGGTGTTGAGAAGACTCTTGAGAGTCCCTTGGACTGCAAAAATCCAACCAATCCATTCTGAAGGAGATCAGCCCTGGGATTTCTTTGAAAGGAATGTTGCTAAAGCTGAAACTCCAGTACATTGGCCACCTCATGCAAAGAGTTGACTCATTGGAAAAGACTCTGATGCTGGGAGAGATTGGGGCAGGAGAAGGGCGACAGAGGATGAGATGGCTGGATGGCATCACTGACTCGATGGACATGAGTCTGAGTGAACTTCGGGAGTTGGTGATGGACAGGGAGGCCTGGCGTGCTGCAATTCATGGAATCGCAAAGAGTCAGACAACTGACTGCGACTGAACTGAACTGAACCGAACCATCTCCTTGTGACCCCATGGACTGTAGCCCGCAAAGCTGTCCATGGAATTTTCCAGGCATAAGAATACTGGATTCCTTCTCCAAGGAATCAAACCCCTGTCTCTTGTGTCTCCTTCATTGGCAGGCAGATTCTTTACCATCTGAACCACCAGGAAGCTATCTATCTCCTTGTTATTCTAATGAATGTATGGAATCAAATAGTACAGTGCTTAATTTCTGTCAGAGCAGCATCCTAGCAGAGCTCTTCCGTTTTTTTGCTAAATGGAAGGCAATTTGCTGACTTTGCACTTTTCCCCACTCTGTGTTTTTAAATTTATTAGGAAAAAGAAATCTGATACCCTGCCATAATGTGTTTTTTCTTTAAATAAAGAAGAATTCTTTAAGTTATTACAAAAAAGAAAAAGAATTATCTCATAGTCTAAGACTGTATTAATTAGTATTCAGCTTAACTTTTTTGTATAAAATGTTGATATCTTTATTTTTAAATAATTCCCTTTCTATTCTTTCAAATAAAGATAGAAACATTATATTGGATTTTCTTTTAGATAGAATTTGGGGCAGTCTAGTAGACTGCCAAATAGTGAAATGCTATTATAGGTGCTAGAGAACCAATGTTTTGAGGAAAGAGTGACTTTAAGTTCAAGGCAAAGCCTTTTCCCAGCTTAACTCATCCCAAGAAAGAAGTATTAAGAGGAATAATACCCCAGCCTCCAGAGGCTCTAAAAGTGTGATGCCATGAATACATCTAGGGCAAGCAGTTCTCACTCTTTTCCTGTCAGGACACCCTGGTGGCACAGGGCTCACCGTGGGGCATGATCATTCTCCAAATGTCGGCTGGCTCTCTATTCATTCCTCTCTCACCTAAGGCTCTGCTTTATCCTAGAACACAAGTGAGAGAAAGTGAGGACTTTGTTCCTCTAATTTATATTTTAAAAGGGATTGTTAAACTTCAATATTTAATTTCAATAGGTAACAAATGCCTTACACAATGATTCATAATTAATCAAAACCCATCAGGATGGCTAACCATAGTGATTAAGAACTGCTGTTCTGCAGTCAAAGCTCTCTGGTTTCGTGCAGGATGTGGCATTCTAGAATGTTAGTGCTAAAAGCTTGAAGCATTTCTTATTTTTCCACCTCTCACCTATTTGAAGAACCTTTCCATTAAGCTTTCTTTACTCTAACAGAGGCTGGAAGTTTTTCTTTTCTGGGTCATAGAACTTTAAGAGCTGGTTTGGACTGTCCTTAGAATAAAGTCTTCCCAAACTGGAAGAGCTTCTTACCATGTGTTAGCATTCTCCAGAGAAACTAAACCAATAGGATGTGCATATGTGTGCATAAGTACTTATTTACTTCTGTTCATATGTATGAGTACTTTCTGTATAAATTTATACAAATGTATATTGTTAACTGGGGCTTCCCAGGTGGTGCTAGTGGTAAAGAACCTACCTGCCAATGCAGGAGACTTAAGAGATGCAGGTTTGATCCCTGGGTTGGGAAGATCTTCTGGAGGAGGGCATGGTAACCCACCCCAGTATTCTTGCCTGGAGAATCCCATGGACAGAGGAGCCTGGCAGGTTACAGTCCATGGGGTCACACAGAGTCAGACAGAACTGAAGTGACTTAGCACACACACATATAGTTAATTATAAGATATTGGCTCGTGCAATTTATGGAGGATAACCAGTCCCAAGCTCGACAGAGTGATTCAGCAACTTGGAGCCTCTGGAGCATCAATGGTATAATTCCAGTCTGAAGGCTGGCAGGCTCAAGGCCCAGGATGAGCCAGTGCTTCAGTCTGAAGGCCATCAGGCACAAGAAAACCTCTCTTACTCAACAGAATATTGTTTCATTGGGGCTTCCCAGGTGGAGCTGGTGGTAAAGTATCCACCTACCATTGCAGAATATGCAAGAGATGAGGTTTGATCTTTGCGTCAGAAAGATCTCCTGGAGAAGGAAATGGCAACCTGCTTCAGTATTCTTGCCTGGAGAATTCCAAGGACAGAGGAGCCTGATGGGCTATAGTCCATGGTGTCTCAAAGATTCAGATACAACTGAGTGACTGAGCACATGAATATGTATCAGGTCTCCAATGTTGGAGGCCCAGCCAAGAATTAGGAAGGGCAGTCTGGCTTACTCAGACTGCCCATCAAAATGTTAACCTCATCTGAAAACATTCTCACAAAAATACCCAAAAATGTTTGATTAAATATCTAAGAACCCTGTAGTCCAGTCAGGTTGACAGATGAAATTAACCATTAGACCCTAAAACATGGAGAAAAGTGCATGTATTTTAGAGAAGGACATATATAGATTTGAAATTCATGATGGTCTCTAGCTTTTGTGCAGTATTTTAACCTCCTTGAGCCTTAGTACCCTCATCTGTAAATTGGTGAAAATACCTGCTTCCTAGGTTGATGGTGAGGGTCAAATGAAATAACATAGGTATGTAGTAGGTATTCAATAAATAAATAGGAGCCCCTGCCCCTTTATTGAGGTCTAAGAATTTCACAAACTAGCTCACATCTCTGGCAGAAATGCTTGTGACAACTAATTCGTACAGGAGGTAACAGATACTACTGTTTTCCTCACCAACACCTACTCCTCATTAGATTTATTCAAGAAGGAGATAACAGAACTCTAACTTAAAGATATCTTGGAAAGATATTTGTTGTTGTCTCTAAGTCACGTCTGACCTCTTAGCAACCCTGTGGACTGTAGCCCACGAGGCTCTTCTGTCCATGGAATTTCCCAGGCAAGAACACTGGGGTGGGTTGCCATGGCCTTCTCAGGACACCTTCATGACCCAGGGATCAAATCCGCCTGTTTTACACTGGCAGGCAGATTCTCTACCAGTGAGCCCCCAGGGCTTCCTGGAAAAGATGTTGCTGTTGTTCAGTCACCAAGTTGTGTCTGACTCTTCGTGGCCCACTGCTGCAGCTCTCAGACTTCCCTGTCCCTCACCATCTCATGGAATTTGCCCAAGTTCATGTCCATGGAACTGGTGATGCCATCCAAACATCTCATCCTCCGTCACCCTCTTCTTCTGCCTCCACTCTTTCCCAGTGTCAGGGTCTTTTCCATTGTATACAGGAGTGGTTTGCCATTCCATCCTCCAGTGGATTGTGTTTTGTCAGAACTCTCCACTGTGACCCGTCCAACCGGGTACACGCCATGGCTCGTAGCTTCATTGAGTTATACAAACCCCTTCACCATAATAAGGCAGTGATCCATGAAGAAGAAAGGTATAACTCTCCTTAATTCCTAGTGGATGAACCATGACTTATCCAAGTTAATCATGCTGCTGCTGCTAAGTTGCTTCAGTCGTGTCCAACTCTTTGTGACCCCATAGGCAGCCCACCAGGCTTCCCCGTCCCTGGGATTCTCAGGCAAGAACAGTGGAGTGGGTTGCCATTTCCTTCCAATGCATGAAAGTGAAGTTGCTCAGTCGTGCCCGACTCTTAGTGACCCCATGGACTGCAGCCTACCAGGCTCCTCTGCCCATGGGATTTTCCAGGCAAGAGTACTGGAGTGGGGTGCCGTTGCCTTCTCGAAGTTAATCATAGTATGCGGCAATTCTGTTCACCTGATGGCAGTGGTATAAAATGAGCAAGTGATCCTGGCTAGTCAATAAGAGGAAAGGAAGCATGATGACAAAAAGGAAAATATGTCAAGATATCCTCTTCTGCCTCTTCTTCACCTTTGAAATAAATTCTAGGAAGACAAGATGTTTGGATATGAAGCATCCATCTCCATCTGGTGACAATGAGACACTCAGGAAGCAAAATCAGAGGATGCCAAAACCTGGGTCCTTGATGATCCTGTTTGTGTAGCACACCTCCTCCAGACCTGCTGTCTTATCATCTCATCTAGTCTTACTCCTTAAGTCGCTTTTAGTTGGTTATTCTGTTACTTGCTGCTAAAAACATCCTAAATGACACAGCAGCCTTAGCCAGTTTTGAACTAAACAACTCAAACTTATTTAGACCACAACAAAGGTTTTAAACCATTGAGACACAGTCACTACCTTTTATGGCACTGGACAAAATAGAACTCTATGCCTCTATCATCTGCATTTATTCACACATGTATTTCAATAAGCATTTATTGAAGGTCTCCAATGTGCAAGATACTGGGAAAAGCCACGCTCTGGGGAGAGAGAGGAGGCTACAAAGATGAATGAGACCTGGATCCTGTCCTAAAGGAAACTTACAGCCCAGTTGGATAGATAAGAAACAATAAAACAAAGGCAAAATCCATAGTTCTGGCCTTAAAAGGAAGTTGGAATCCACCTCTGTAAATCACTAAAGCATGCACCTATCACATTTTACATTTTATTTTTATATGCCCAGAAACTTGAGCTAAAAGTGGAACAAAAGAAAAAAAAAAAAAAGAATGAGGTAGTAGAATAAAATAGTAGACATTAAACAAGAGGCTGAATCTCACTTCAACTCAAGTTGGAATAAAGGGGCAAATGTGATTGATGCCTTAGCTTGGGGCCTCTGGAAAAAACACAATGAGAAAGGCAGCTTGCTTTACCTGGCTCCCTTTCAGCTCAGGAGTTGGAAAGCCAATACCGAACTGGATTTCTAGGTTTTCTGGCTTGCGCAATATAATAAATAAGACTCTGGCAATTTGTGTTAGATTCTTGTACTGGGTCAGCAATTACTATGTGTGAGAGTGCTTGAAACGACAGTCCTCTATACTACACTCCAAATGGCTTTTCATATGTAGAAATATGATGTACTTGTGTTTAAGGCTTAACTAGACAGAAATGACTCTTCATCATCTACAAAATAGCTAGAGTAAGCCCAAGACAACTCCCAAAGTAGAATAAAATCCAGAATCAAACGGCTGAGTGTTATAGTGGATAAAGATCACAGACTTAGGAGCCTGACAGATCTGAGTGCAAGTCCACCTTATTGCTTTTGTTCGTGTGACCTTGGACATGTTACATTACCACTCTGAGCCTCAGCTTCCTCATTCAAAAATGAGACAACAGCACATCCTTCAGCGATTTACTGCAATATATAAATACATGTGGACAGCAGCTAGCTTTAATGTCCTCAACAAATGTTACTCCTCTTCCCTCTATCTTGATTTTGATCTTGCATTTATTTTAGATTTTTATTAGTATAGTCAACTCATAACTAGCCAGTAGCAGTAGACCAAATAACCCAATGTGGTAGGCAATCCCATATTTGCTTATTTTTCTGTAAATATATTTGATTAGGAATAAGTTTTAAGTTCACAAGATTTCAAAATTTACATAAAGTCTACTTGAGATTAGGTAGAAATCTCTTCATTTCGTCTTTTTGCAGAATGATGTTCAATAACCAATATGAAGTGAGTGCATGTCAGTCATGTCTGACTCTTTGCGACTCTATGGACCCTAGCCCGATATGCTCCTCTGTCCATGGGATTCTCCAGGCAAGAATACTGGCATGGGTTGCCATGCCCCTCCATGCCCTGGATCTTCCTGACCCAGGGATCGAAACTGCAGCACCTGTGGCTGCTGCATTGCAGATGGATTCTTAACTGCTGAGCCATCAGGAAAGCATGAAATGAATTCCTACTATGTATCTGATGTTTTATAAATAAAAGGAGGTGGGGTAGGATTTCCTTTTAAAAGCTAAAGATATCCTCACTCATCTGAAAGAACTAATCAGACTTGAACTCTCTCCTTTCTCTTTCCTGTCTTGCCGCTATGATCCCTGGCCCCAGAGAAGGACATGGCTATTTTTGTCTGTCGGATTCCTGTGGTACCATACTCTGTGGATGAGTCAGTGGGTCCGTTAGTTGTATGATAGGAGTGGGAATGTTATTCAGCAGAATTTCTGGGAAGAAAGCATGTGAATTCTCACAGGAAAAGGCAGAGCCAAAGACCACACATCCCTTTCCAGGGAGCCAGGCAGAGCAGGCCCACTTGGGGAGGGTAGAATATGAAGATGCAGTGTAGACAAGGAGCCAAAGCTCTGTGAGCCAAACAGTGAGGGGACTACACTGGAGTGGAGAGGGAGGCATTTAGGAGGAGATTTTAGGGAGGCAGAGAAGCTAATGACTCTTCAGAAATTTTTTGTGATATGCACTGTAAAACTCATTTCACCTCTTTACTTATAGTAAATATCTATACTGTCCTTGTGGATCCTAAAGTTGGACTGGAGTTTCTCTGAACATGACTTTGCATGGCATCCAGTCTGGGAAAGACAGGTCAACCATCACCAGGGAAGTTAGATAAATAGGTATCTAAGGAACACAGCACTGGTAGACATGGCCCAATTCCCAATCACATCGCTTCTGCCTGCTCTGTTTGAACCTTCACTATTGCTTTCAAGAGCACCATTGGGAAAAAATATAGTGCTTTTAGAGAAATGTTGGGTTCAGAAGAAAAAGAAGAAATTTTGAAACAGATAACATATAAAGAAAAATAGTAGTGTGGAGTTAGCTGGTGGCTAACTTCAGATGCCTTAGCATGCAATTCAGTGTCTCTGTCCTTGGAAATCTCCCATTTCCACGTTTTGAAAGAAAGAAAGAAAGAAGGAAGGGAGGGAAGAAAGAGAGGGAAGGATGGAAGCAAGAGAAAAGCAGAAAAGACCCTTCACAAAAATAACCTGGCAAAACCAATTATCTACTATTACTTCACTTGTACACTTGTGAATTGGTTGACTCAAATGTCCACCTTGAGGCCTAGATGAGAGTATTATCTGATGATGGAGGATTTGATGAGAAGAAAGTAGTTGCTACTTTGTTGGCACATGGAGCAGATGGGTAGAGGTGGGTTAAGAGCCTAAAGCAAGAGAGAACTAGATATTGAGAAGAGGGGACTAGGCAAGAAGAAAGAAACCTAGATTTCTAAGATGAAGTACTGATTCCATGATTATTTGTCAACTTTTTATCTTAGGATTAAGCAAATAACTTTTGCTGTTAAGAAGTAACCAGAATAATTATTTTGCTTAGGATTCTGATGGGTAAGGCAGAACATTAAAAGTTGATAAGAAGTGATACAATTCACAATTACGGGATCATAGCTAGCTTAAATAGGATTCCCTGAAACAGACTCTGAGTCAATGAGTGCCATGCAGAAGGTTCATTGGAAGGTGATCTCAAGGGAGAGACCTGCATGGAAGTGAGGAAGGCAGATTAGAGAAAGGAAGGAGTTGGCCAGCACTCTGCGATTGAGTTTTGGCTAATCCTTCAGGGAGGCTGCGATGGCCACTGGGAATTTCACAAAATTAGGCAAAAGAGCTGAATCTTTGTAGCTCCCATTCTGGCCTTGGCCTTCTATTTAGAAAGGGTGTAACCTTGGGCAAAGCAGTGCTCAGTGAGGGACAAGACTGTGAATCTCAGCTGTTGATTTTCATAGTAGCTGAGGAATAGATACTGTATTAGTCAGCTTGGCTGCCGTAACAAAATACCATGGATTGGCTAGCTTAGAAATAGGAATTTTGTTTTGGAGGCTGGAAAGTCTAAGATCAAGGTGCTGGCCAGTTTGGTCGCTCAGTGAGGACCCTCTTCTGGCTTGCACACAGTTGCCTTTTCACTGTGTTTCCATGGCAGAGAGAGAGAGCAAGTCCTCTGCTCTCTCCTCTTCCTATAAGAAGACATCCACGGTGGAGTCACCCACTCATGATCTCATCTAAGCCTAATTAACTCCCAAAGCCCCACTTTCAGATACCACCGTATTGGGAGTTACGACTTCAACATATAAATCTGGGGGACTCAGTGCAATTTGTAGCAGGAATGTCAACCCAAAAGTGTAGATCTGGGCAAAGCACAAGAGTATCTGCTACAACAATATAATTTGAATGCCACTTAGGGTGGAATTCCTTAAACCAGGGCTTTGTGGCAAGATGAGTGGGAAATGATAAACAAAGACACGCTGTGGCTCCTGACAGTAAGTAGTTGGCTGAGGTTTAGCACACTACCACTGCCCCAGGGGAACAGGCTGACTTTGGGACTTCTATTGCCAATAAGGAACTGGAGACTGTCATAGGATTGAAATGAAGCCTCTTCTTAAAATATAGGAAATCACATTAATGTGATCAATGGGAGAAGCCTTCATCATCCATGTGCATCAGTTCAGTTCAGTTCAGTCGCTCAGTCATGTCCGACTCTTTGCAACCCCATGAACCGCAGCACGCCAGGCCTCCCTGTCCATCACAAACTCCCAGAGTCCACCCAAACCCATGTCCATTGAGTTTGTGATGCCATCCAACCATCTCATCCTCTGTCATCCCCTTCTCCTCCTGCCCTCAATCTTTCCCAGCATCAGGGTCTTTTCAAATGAGTCAGCTCTTCGCATCAGGTGGCCAAAATATTGGAATTTCAGCTTCAGCATCAGTCCTTCCAATGATTATTCAGGACTAATTTCCCTTAGGATGGACTGGTTAGATCTCCTTGCAGTCCAAGGGACTCTCAAGAGTCTTCTCAACACCACAATTCAAAAGCATCAATTCTTCAGTGCTCAGTCCAACTCTCATGCATACATGACCACTGGAAAACCATAGCCTTAGCTAGACGGACCTTTGTTGACAAAGTAATGTCTCTGCTTTTCAATATGCTGTCTAGGTTGGTCATAACTCTCCTTTCAAGGAGTAAGCGTCTTTAATTTCATGGCTGCAATCACCAGCTGCAGTGACTTTGGAGCCCCCAAAATAGTCAGCCACTGTTTTCACCGTTTCCCCATCTATTTGCCGTGAAGTGATGAGACTGGATGCCATGATCTTAGTTTTCTGAATGTTGAGGTTTAAGCTTTTTCTCTCCTCTTTCACTTTCATCAAAAGGCTCTTTAGTTCTTCTTCCCTTTCTGCCATAAGGGTCGTGTCATCTGCATATCTGAGATTATTGATATTTCTCCCAGCAATGTTGATTCCAGCTGTGCTTCCTCCAGCCCAGCATTTCTCATGATGTAGTCTGCATATAAGTCAAATAAGCAGGGTGACAATATACAGCCTTGACGTACTCCTTTTCCTATTTGGAACCAGTCTGTTGTTCCATGTCCAGTTCTAACTGTTGCTTCCTGACCTGCATACAGGTTTCTCAAGAGACAGGTCAGGTGGTCTGGTATTCCCATCTCTTTCAGAATTTTCCACAGTTTATTGTGATCCATAAGCATGCACAAAAGCATTCTATATTCTTCAAATACAACCTGTGCTTTGTAGTAGTAAAAGTAATTCCAGATCCATGGAGGGCTTGGCCCATTGTGTTATTATGATCACCTTTTCCTTGGAACAAAGCTGTTATAATAATTGCAGAGTTCTCATTCAAAAGCTATAGTGGCTAAAAGTCCAAACATCATCAATGGTCTTTTATTGCTATTATCTGCTATTATCTATGATAATAGGGATTTATATATGCCATGTTCCCAAGCGAAGATGTGAAAGTGTTACACCAATAAGATCTATGGAATGTGTTTATATTATTAGTCAAAGGAAAGTTTTACAGATCTTAAAGTTATAATTTCTAAGGCTGAGTGAAGTCATCAGTTTCCCTTTCATGAGTCAGAAAAATGTGCCTATCTCCTGGTTCATTTTTCTAGATTCTGAATTAAAAGCTATAAATCTGTGCCCTAAAAAATAAGTCTATCTTCTGCTCTGTACTTTGCTGTTTCTAATGGAAGATAGCCCAAAATACTTAGTTACTCTGATGTGGAAGATTATATTAGTTCTTCACCATTTCTGCTCAAAATAATTCATGTTTTTCCTCTTGATTTTTAGTTTTGTACTCTTACATGTTGCCTTTTCTTGTTCAATGAATCTGCCTTCACTCCCCATTTAGGTTCAGGAACTTTCTGTGAATTTAGTAACATTTAAATTTTGTAGTCAGAGCACAAGGGTATACATCTTGGATATACAATTCATTCTTATAGTTCATGCTTGTCTGTCTTGAAAAGTCATACTCATCAATGCCAGTCCTGAGTTATCACACCAAGAATTTGTAATGCCAATTAACTCAAAATTTCCATCATGTATAGAGATTTATGATTACTCCAGTGACGTCTTGACTTACTAAAAGCAAGCCCTGAGATTGCTAACATGAAGTGTGTCTTCAAGAATGAGAGCATAACTTCAGGAAAATGACATTAACTCATCCTTTCCTGTATAGATTATTTGAAGAGAAACCCTATATAAATAAAATTCAATTCATGCATTCACTCCCCTTATGTCATTTATATGATACTTTTATACTCTTATTCTTCACATAATTTATAAACAGATATTCAAAGTAATTCTGATCTATGCTGGAAATGTTATTTTCTCAGTGTTTTTGTTGGCCAAAAATAGAAAATTATATGGCTTAAGTTATAATAACAGTATCCTTCACAATGAAATGAAAAATTAAGCCCATTGTGTATAATATAACAAATACAATAATCACATGTATGGAAATAATCATCTAAACATTTATTTAAATTACATGATTTTTAAATTGCTAGAATATTGAATAACAAATAGGTGACTCCAATTTAATAATCTGCTCAGACTTTTCACATGAAAAATATGGGAAATAACAATCTAATTCAGGAGAATATTTTGAGGTATGTTTACTTTGAACAAATTCTCCAAAAACTAGGTGTTTGCATAAAGGAATGAATAATTACTGAAAGAATACAATGGCCAAACTGCAGAATTCAGCAGAAAAATGATATCTCACTTATGCAAAAGATTTTGTCATGACAAAGTTTGTTCTTCCTTACTTTTCCCCTCAAATGGCAATTCTATATTTGACAATGTTGCTTGTTTTATTCTCATCTAGGTCAAAATTCAAGTCCTGGTGTGGAGGTGAGTTACTATCTCATGCTGCACTTTGCAAGTAATCACACTGCTACCTTACCCAGAGAAAAGTAATATTTGTTGAGCACTCATTTATTGAGCCAGGCCTGTACCTACTAATGCTTCACTGTGTCATTTTGTTCATTCATTCATTAGATGTTTATAAATGTCTACTCTTTGCCAACCATTGGGAACATAAAAAGAGTCAGATTCCATGTCTTTGAGAGATGTAGTCTGGTTCTCTAGTTCAGATCATTCAATCTCATAATAACTGAAAGAGAAAGTATTAGTATTCATTTTTCTTGAAGATGAGGAAACTGAGGCTCACAAAGTTTCAATGATTTGCCCAAAATCAGAAGCAATATTTCAACTCAAGTCCATCAGACTCCAAGCCCCATTCTTGCTCCATTTTCTCTTTGTTGTTACTGGCTAAAACACCTCTATACTTTACTTGAAATGTGATGGTGGGAACTAAAATGTCAATAAAGTACTCAGTATCAAAATGTCATGATGTGTAGTCTGAAAGTTTATTTTTTCTCCTTTTCACTTTCTGTATGCCTATTGCTTATATAAAAGATGCCTACAGATGGTTCTTCACCTTCCCCACAAATTAGAAAAGAAAAAACTGTATTATATGATGAACAATCTTATAGTCATTTGTTGATGCGAGGTTTTACTGGAGCCCCAAATGAGCAAGCTATAACATGTAGATTCAAATTCAGTAAGAGGTGATAATCTTCAACAGTATCTTAGTTGAGGTCCTTGAGTAAGACTCAAGCTCTCTCTTCACAGTTCATTTCTCCTGCTGGAGGATTCCTTGTGCTAACTCCTATTTTCTATGCATAAGTGCCATGCTAGACCAGGGCAAGCATTTAGTTGTACTGTAGGGAGTAATTTGAATGAATGACCTGGGGCTTGGCCAATGGCCAAGTCCATTGAAACTCCTCTAAGCTGTGCATTTTTAAGCTGTGGTCATCTTTGGATTTCCCAAAAACTTCTCTGTCATGGCAGACATTTAACAATCCCATTTTCAGAATAGCATCCAAGCCAGGGTGTCAAACTGAGGTATGAAATAATTTGCTTTGCATGTTGATTTTCTCTTCTTAAATCCTTCCCATTCTTAAATGTTTTTAATTTGCATTTTTAAAACTTTTTCTATTTGCATATTGAAGTCTTCTTGTAAAAGTCTCTTTCCCCCACAAATGGTGCATTCAACATTTCCTGACAGTCTATGTCCCATAGAATTCTAGGTACTTTTGGTTTGTTATTACCAAGACTAAAGAGAAAGTTTCTAAATAGCTTTTGACAGGCTTCTAAAGTAATGAGTTACAGACTGAATGTTTTGTCAAATACAATGATACAATTCATGTTTTCAGCAAGCTGTTTCTTGGTTAAAAGCTGGACCAAATTGTTATTTGTATATATATATATATATAGGCACAAAAGACATATTCAGAAACAATAGGTCATGCATATTTAAGTTGTTGGTAAAGCACTAGATGACTGGATTTTATTTGCTGTTCAGCATAATAAAATTTTGGCCTTGAAAACTGTTCCTAGAATGACACAGTTAGGAAAAGATCTTCATTGGTAGAAAGGTATCAAACTATCTAAATTATTCAAATTATTTTATCTTCCAAATAGGCCCACTACCTCTATATATATTAGAAGACCAAAAGTATATTCTGAAGTTACTGGTCAAAAACTATCTGTGACCCAGATACTGTTTGGATTGCATGAGATATTTCCAAAGCAGTTTGGGAAAGCCCACAAATTCAAAGCAGCCTCTTTATCCTCACCCCATTTCTGCTGAGTCCAGGAACCTTATTTCATTTCCTGCATGGTAGGCATTTTTAGGGACTAGGTAAGCCTTGACATCTGTACTGCTTTCTGAGTCATTGTCGTGAAATGATACATGCTTGGGTGTAGTACAGCTACTTGGTTCCCAGAGAAACAAACAAACAGAAGTCAGCTAGGAACTTCAGTTTGGTTAAAAACAAAAGCAATGTACAATTCAAAATTTTTATTTATTTTTAAAAACAGTCTACAGCTTTTAAGTTTCCAAATGATATTTTCTAACCATGAGAAAATATTTTAAATGAGAGCCTTTGCTCTGCATACCTCATTCAGACACATGCCATAATTTGTGAAGGGAATTGGCCAGGCCTCTTCCAAGAAGGTCTGTCTATGGAAGATAGAGACATAAAGCTTCTATTTTGATAGATCAGTGGCACATACTCATAGAAAATCTCTGTACTCAAATAGCCTTAAGGGCTTCCCAGGTGGCTCAGTGGGTAAAGAATCTTCCTGCATTGCAGGAGACTCAGGTTTGATCCCTGGGTCAGAAAGACCCCTGGAGGAGGGCATGGCAATCGACTCCAGTAGTCTTGCCTGGAGAATCCCATGGACAGAGGAGCCTGGCAGGCTACAGTCCAAGGGACTGCAAAGAGCTGGACACAACTGAAGTGACTGAGCACACACACCCCAAATAACCTTAAACTAATTTCACAATTTATTTACTGATTTTTTGAACTGTCATATATGACAGTATTTTAGGTCCTACACAGTTATCAGCAGTAAAATATTGTTTCTGCTTTCACAGAACTTAGAATATAGCATATAGGGATAAGGATGAGACTTAACTACAAAAAGCCTGTCGCTTTATTATATTGTGAAATTACAAATAAAGTGCGTAGAGACTTCAGAGGTGGAGGAGAACAGCATAAGTTAAATCTCCTACTAGTAAGAATAGCGTATATTTGGGAATAGTAACCATATTTCTTAAATCTTTGAAGTAAAAGCAGAAACTAGAAGTGTTCCTGGGAATTCCAAGAACAACAAAAATTTAAAATTAATTCAATGATGAATTCTACCCTCCTCTTGGGTGAAAAAATAGAGTTGAGTAGAAAACTGTTATCCAGTGCTTATATTATGCCAGACATGGATGAAATATTAATTCTCTAATCAAAATAATATCCTAGTATCCTTTGCTTCATTTTTAAGGTGCCCTGATGAGAGGAGAGGTCAAGTAACTTGCCCAAGATCACACAGATAAATTGTGGTGGAGCAAGGATTCAAAGGAAAGTCCGTCTAGTTTCAACTAAGTGGCCTTAATAATCAAAGGCTGAGGAGGAGAAAATGCAAGGCAAGCAAGCCATTTAAGGATTTAGCAAGCAATTTAGGCCTAGCAAGTTTAGCTGTTATAAGTGATAACAAACATCCCCGGTGTTGGTAGCTCATGGCGCCAAACCTGTTCTTGGTTCACGTTACATGTAGGCTGAGGTCTGATGGGGCCCTACTGGGGCTCTGCTAGGAGTTCTCTTCACTCTGGGGTCCGGGTATTGTGATTTTAGGTATTTTGGTTCTTCTGTTCAAAAATGGCACATATCACATTTGCCCTTATTTTGTTGTCCATGGTAAGTCATATGGGCAAACCTGAGGTCATTGGGCAGGCATGTAGTTCTGAGGGAGGAGCAGCAAATATTGTGAACAAGAATACAATCTATCAACCTACTGTAGGGAACACTACTAAATACTACTAAATAATACTCACTAAGTACTAAGTAGTAGAAACACTACTAAGTACTCTGTAGTGGCCTATATGGGCAAAGAACTGAAAAAAGAGTATATATGTACATGCAAAGCTGACTCACTTTGCTGTATACTTGAGACTAACACACTGTTGTAGATCAACTATACTCCAATAAATTTTTTTAAGAAAGAATACATTCTGTCACCCTCTACCCTTTGATAGCATAATACTATTCCTCCTTTCTGCACCCTGTATTTATCCTGTCCCCAAAAGAGACAATCCAAAATTCCTATCTATTTATGAGACTAGGCCCAAGTTCAAGACCTTGTGATACTCTCTACATTAGGTCTAGATGATGTCCATTTTTATCCAAAGACCTATACATGAAATAATAAGTTTTCCTCACACCAATACACAGTAAAGACACAAGAGCAGGATAATCTCAATAAGCATTTCAACATGGAAAGGGATGAAGAGAGACACACAGCCATTCACTAATTATCAAAGTCCTAAGATTCCACTTAGGAATGGCAAGAGGCTCCCAACTTGGGGCCAGACCCTCCAGCTGGGGTCACTCCAGATCTGGGGCAAACTTGATCTGTAGGAAAGGTGACACAATACGTCAGAAGCAAAAGTAAAGGTTTGATTTGACCTGGATTAGACTTTTAGGTAACTGAAAATGAGTCGGTTCTGGGCTACAGAAAGTAACCAAAGGCTGTGTGATCAGCTGAGGATGTTTTCACAGAGAGAGAAGGGAAGATCAGCAGAACATTGTTGAAAACAGTGAACTGCAAAATCATTGCATGTTTTTACCTCATCGTGTTCAGACTTTTGTAAAACTAGAACTGAAGAGAGGAGAAAAATCAAAGGTGACTATGTTTTCTATCCTTGATAGCTGGGGAAATGATGATACTATACATAGCTATTGGGATATAGAGAAAAAACAGATTTCAGAAAGAAGGATGACTTTCACTTTGGATAAGTTAGATCAGCTAATTATTTAACACCGAGTTAAATATTATGGTCAAGAGAAAGGAAAGAGTAGAATTATGAGAAAGATGTTCAGGCTCAGGAAACTCACAGTGTTTTAAGCAAAGTAAGACTAACTGACAAGAAGCAAAGGCGGCAATATAATGTTTGGATTTGGTTGTTGAACTACTTTTAATAAGAGTCGAAGTTTAGAAAGTTAATCCCTCTCTCTTCCTGCATGGTGCCAAGGCTATGCTCTGTCTGTCTCAGGCTACATTTATGACTCTTAATAATGTCTCATCCAACGTCTTTGGCTGGAAAACCCAAATGTCAGAATTTCCAAGTGGTTCTTTCTCCATTACTCAACATATAACCTTCATCCCTTAGGAACATCCTTGAACAGTCAATTCTCAATGACAGAAAAAAAGGACAGTGTGAGGTTGGGATAAGATTGATAGCCTCAAAACCTAAGCCACAAAGATGTCTGGATGGGTATACATATGACTGAATCACACGTCATGGATAGTCATCCTGGTACCACTGCTAGAAGAGTCTATTCACCAACATGGAATAAGTCACTTTTTCACTTTCTTCTTCTCAAAGATAAGTTAAACTCAATAAGTTATCATCTATTCTATAACAGCCATAGCTATAAATTATTTTTCAAAATGTTATTTTTCTTAACATGTAATTGGTTTATTCTTATTTTCAATAACTTTAAATTTTATTTAATAGATAATTTAATATATTAATATGAATGATAATTAACATGTTATTTAAAATAAATATTTTAAATGGTTCTGCTTTAATTTTTAATACAATTAACAACAATAACTATAACACTATTTTATATTTTATTTTATTTCATTTTTATTGGGATATAATTGACAAATAAACTGTAAGATTTTAAAGGTATTAAGATATTAAAATTTGTTATCATTTGATACTTATATATCATGAAAGGATTCCTACTACCAAGTTAAATAACATTTCCATCACCTCATATTTATCCTTTTTTCCCTTCTTTTTTGGTGAGAACATTTAAGTTCTATTCTCTTAGTATATTTCAGTTATACAATGCAATGTTATCAACTATAGTCACTATGTTATACATCAAATCCCCAGATATTATTCATTTTATAGCTGAAAGTTTAAACTGTTTTACCAACCTCTCCCTATCTCCTCTGTCCCTCCAGGTGGTAGCCACTTTTCTACTCTCTTTTCCATGAGTTTGACTTTTTATTCTGATTCCACATATTTATTCCATGTGGTATGTGTCTTTATCTGGCTTATTTCACTTAGCATAATGCCCTTGAGGTCCATCTATGGTGTCTCAGAATTTTCTCCTTTCTCAATAATGTTCCACTCTGTGTGTGTCATATTCTTTATCCATTTTTCTATTGATGGAGATTCCTCATATACCTTGTTTTCATTTCCTTTGGGTATAAACCCAGAAGTGAAATTGCTGTATCATGGTTTTGTTTTTAATCATTTGAGCAACCTCCATACCATTTTACAGTGGCTGCAACAATTTATATTCCTACTGATAGTGCATGAGTTCCTCTTTCTCCAGTTACCTTACCAAACACTCGTTATCCTCTGTCCGCTTCTTGACTGCCGTTCTAACAGACATGATATCGTACCTCATTGTGGTTTTGCTTTGCATTTCCTTAACAATTAGTGATGTTGAGCACCTTTTCATGTACCTTTTGGCCATTTCTATGTCCTCTTTGGAAAATTGTCTATTCAGTTCTCTGTTCATTTTTACTTAGATTGTTTGGGTTTTTGTTTGATTTGTTACTGGAATTTATGAGTCTTTATATATTTTGGATATTAACCCCTTATCAGATATATGATTTTCAAATATTTTCTACCATTCCATAGGTAGCCTTTTAATTCTCTTGACTGTCCTTTGCTGTGCAGGTTTTTCAGTTTGATGTGGTCCCACTTGTTTATTTTTGCTTCTGTTGCCTTTGATTTTGGTGCCAAAATTTAAAAAAAAAAAAGGAAAAAAATCATTGCCAAGATAGATGTCAAGGAGTTAACCCCCTGTTTGTCTTCTTGGAATTTTACAGTTTCAGGTCTTAAAATCTTTAATCCATTTTGAGTTAATTTTTGTGGATGGTATAAGATAATGGTACAGATTCATTATTTTGCAAGAGTCTGTCCAGTTTCTAACTCTAACTCATATTTTAGAAAGCTCATTAGGATCCTTGATACTTTTTAAAGTGTAAGAAGATCCTGAAATCAAAAGTTGGAGAAAATCTGAGTTATATAATTCATGCCGCCTCCATGGCCTGCAAATCAATTGTTGCTGCCATGGCTATGCTTCATCCTGTGTCTGCAAGGTAGACCATTAGTTTTCCTGGGCCAGGAACCATCACTTGAGTTTGAGAATGACAGATGAACCCACTGGAATCAAAACATTTTGAGAGCAAGGACAGTATCATTTTCATTCTGTATCCACAAAACCTAGCCTGGAATCTTGCACATGATAGTTGTGTAATAAAAATAAATACTTACATAACTGAACAGAAGTAATAGCTTGATTTCTTGATATAAAATGGATTTCTTGGTTTGCTTAATGTTCACGGAGAATCTGGATAATATAAATGACTCTAAAATGAGACAAGGTTGAAGTGACCTTCTATGGATAGATCAAACACACATCAAATAGCATTTTAATATGTAACAACAATGAAATAGTAAAAGCCAACAGTTAGAACTGGACATGGAACAACAGACTGGTTCCAAATAGGAAAAGGAGTACGTCAAGGCTGTATATTGTCACCCTGCTTATTTAACTTATATGCAGAGTACATGAAAGCTGGGCTGGAAGAAGCACAAGCTGGAATTAAGATTGCCGGGAGAAATATCAATAACCTCAGATATGCAGATGACACCACCCTTATGGCAGAAAGTGAAGAGGAACTATAAAAAGCCTCTTGATGAAAGTGAAAGAGAGAGTGAAAAGTTGGCTTAAAGTTCAACATTCAGAAAACGAAGATCATGACATCCAGTCCCATCACTTCATGGGAAATAGATGGGAAACAGTGTCAGACTTTATTTTGGGGGCTCCAAAATCACTGCAGATGGTGATTGCAGCCATGAAATTAAAAGATGCTTACTCCTTGGAAGAAAGTTATGACCAACCTAGATAGCATACTAAAAGCAGATATTACTTTGCCAACAAAGGTCCATCTAGTCAAGGCTATGGTTTTTCCAGTGGTCATGTATGGATGTGAGAGTTGGACTGTGAAGAAAGCTGCTTTTGAACTGTGGTGTTGGAGAAGACTCTTGAGAGTCCCTTGGACTGCAAGGAGATCCAACCAGTTCATTCTTAAGGAGATCAGTCGTGGGTGTTCTTTGGAAGGAATGATGCTAAAGCTGAAACTCCAGTACTTTGGCCACCTCATGTGAAGAGTTGACTCATTGGAAAAGACTCTGATGCTGGGAGGGATTGGGGGCAGGAGGAGAAGGACGACAGAGGATGAGATGGCTGGATGGCATCACGGACTCAATGGACATGAGTCTGAGTGAACTTCGGAGTTGGTGATGGACAGGAGGCCTGGCATCCTGCAATTCATGGGGTCACAAAGTCGGACATGACTGAGCAGCTGAACTGAACTGAATTGAACCATTTTGAGTGCTTCCTGTGTCAAACACTGAGCTAAGCACTTTGTATCCATTATCTCATTTATGCCTGAAAGTAACTCTAGGAGTTAGGTGTTATTGTTGTTACATTTGATAAGTCAGGTCCAACTCTTTGTGACCCCATGGACTATAGTCCGCCAGGATCCTCTGTCCATGGGATTTCCCAGGCAAGAATACTGGATTGGGTTGCCATTTCCTTCTCAGGGATCTTCCAGACCCAGGGATCCTATCTGTGTCTCTTGCATTGGCAGACAGATTCTTTACCACTGAGCCACCAAGGGATCATTGTCTAACAGAAAAGATTGATCACTGCAGAGGATACAACTTGCCTAAAGCCACACACTAGGGAGGGACAGAGCTTGGATTCTGACTCCATCATAATATATTATCCCCCTAAGATGATAAGAAATATTACAGCCCTATGTCCATTGTATCATTCTATTTTCTCAGCAATCCAGAGTAAGGTGAGAGGCTCAAAAATGTCTGCTGTTTACAAATGTGGAAACTTGGCGCAGAAGAGCCCTGAAAATTACCTAAGGTCCCACATGGAGTGACAGCAGAGCAAAATCATACCTAGAGGCATCTACTGCTTGGGTATGGAACTACTGTTGCCCAGGGAATCTGTGAACTCTATGGGGATTTCAACTGAACCAGTACACACTAAATGTGTCTTCCACTGGCTGCCACAAAGAGAAGACAGACTTGGTCCTTCGAGACTAAAGTCCTCTTCAGTACAACAGTTCATAGATACTTTGAGCACCCCTGCTTGATGAGTCAACTGGACATGAAAGAGAAAAGCTAGTGTGTACAGAATAGGAAATAAATGAGAGATGAACTGTGGTAGAGAAAGAGGGGGATGTTGGAAATAGAGGCAAGAAACGCTGACTGCTTCTGTAAACGATTCCTGTCCATAGTTATCTTGTCCTGAGGTATGACGAGAAGTAAATAACAGATCCAGAGACTGGGTTTCAGTTTTGGTTTTGACTAATACTGCCTGTGTGACCTAGGATAAGTCAGAGTATTCCTCAATCTCAATAAAGTTTCCTCAATCTAAAAAAATTCCTCTTTCTCAATAAAATAAAGAGGTTAGCCTAGATTGATAATTTTCTATTTCCTCCCAATACCACTCCCAGCCTCCCAGCCTCACCAAGAGATAAAACTCTCAATACATTGTATCTTTCAAGAAATAATACTTAATGTATAAACAAGGTATACACATCTATATACATGCATGTACATACACTTATCTCTTGTTTTATACACATAGGATTACACTATGCATATTTTCTGAAACTTACATTTTCCACTTAATTATAGATCTTGAACATCTTTCTCTAACAATACATACAGATTTCTTTTTCCTTTAAAAGCAACTATTTAGTATGCTATTGTATGAAGGCACCATAATTTACTTAGACCCCTATTGAAAGACATTTAGTTTGTTTCTAATTTTTGTTATTACAAACATTGCCGTGGTGAACCTCCAGGAGCAATTTAAATCTCCAGTGTTTGGCAGAGAATACATCATTCTTTGTGAAACTCCTGCAGCAATGCCACGAAGCCCCAGGGTTCCAGGGCACAGTTTGAAAACCAGTAAACAAGATGATCTTAAATTCCTTTTCTTTCAATTAAATGAAACTCTTTTAACCTTCGCTTGTTTCCTCACATTATTTTGCAGTATCTCCTAAGTTTGAGTGAGTAGATATGTTTTGTCTTTCAAACCAGGTTATAATTAGTTTGAGGCTACTGACTGTTTAGCATCTTTTCTGCATTCCTTAAAGCCTAGCATACTACTGAGTGAGGCATAGGAGTGCTCAATAAATATGTGTTGAATGGTACTGAAAGATAATTGGGTTGGTAAGACAGAACACTGAGCTCTACTTCTTTGTCAATTGTACTTGTCAAATAGTGTGAGCACCTAATAGTTACCCTCAGTCTCAGTATGAAGAGATTCAATGGGTTAGATGCAGTTTAACTGTCACTCAGGGGAATAAAGGTGAATTGAGCAATTCCTCCATGTATGCTGTGCATTTCCAGGTTGCCAGCCATGCACAACTCTGGAGACACAAGCTGTATTCTGCATAAATGGTAACTCCTAGAGTTGTGCTTTAGTTGACTAAATTCATTTATTTCTCATAAAAGACAACATGTGTTGTGCCCTTAGAGTTGTACAGGGCATTGAAAGTGAAAGTGAAAGTCGCTCAGTCGTTTCTTTAACCCCATGGACTGTACAGTCCATGAAATTCTCTAGGCCAGAATACCGGAGTGGGTAGCCTTCCCTTCTCCAGGGGATCTTAACGACGAGGATCGAACCCAGGTCTCCTGCATTGCAGGCAGATTCTTTACCAACTGAGCTATGAGGAAGCCTCAGGGCATTGGTAAGAATCATATTCCCCCTCTCTGCTGTTCGCAAGAACTCTGTTTCATCCATCATTCTCTCTGTTAACGGAATCTCTAGTTCCTCCTACTACTTCCTCTTTTCACATAAACATCCTTAAGTCTCTTTCATCATTGTAGTAGTAGTCATAATAATGATGATGATAATAGAAATCCCTTGCCTACAATCACTTCTTTTCACAGGTGAAGCTTTTGAAGAAGTCTACACTCCTGTTCTTAATTCTACAACCATCCCACTGGGTGGTTTTCTGTCATCATGACTGATCCGTCTGTGACATGAGCCACTATTCACCACCTCCGCTAGAAACTCACTCCTTCCTGGACTTTTGTGATGGCACTTTTCCTGGGCTTTTCTCCCAGCTTTCTGTTAACTTCCCAGCCTCTTTCAAGAACTCGTCTCTTTCAGCCCTTACATCTTGTCTCCTGGAGTTCCAGCCTCTACTGTTATCCTGAGCTTAGTCGCTTTTCAATTCATTGGACTTAAGGCAAATAGTTTCTTTTAAACTTGCTCCTCCTAGGTTCCATATATTTTGAATTCTGTTTTAAAATTTCACCTTAATTTGATGAATATACTGCCATCTACCCAGATTCCCAGACATGAAAACTTGGACCTCTCCACCACTCCTAATCCCACTCCCAAGAGATGAAACTCTCAATGTATTGTGTCTATCTAGATATAATATTTATGTACACGCTTATACATTATAAAGTCATGTCATGCTCTTCCTATTTTTTCATTCCTAATATTTAATCAGCCACCAATTTTAGTTGGCTCTAACTCTTAAATATATTCAAATCTCTCTATGTCCTCTAAATCTATAGTAATTCTCTAAGCAAACCACTATCTTCCTGAATTATTGCAGCAATCTCCTAACTGGATTCCTTGCCTCTAGTCTAACCCTTTCAGTTCACTGTGCTTCAGATGAATTCTCTAAAACATACAGCTTCAATTGGATGTGTATGTAATTCTAAATAGTCTCTCACACCATTCAGGATCAAGTCAGAATACTTTTGCTTAATGCAGAAAGCCTTTCTGATCTTGTCCTGTTTATCTCTCAGTTTTATCTCCCACTCAGTTCAGTTCAGTTGCTCAGTCGTGTCCAACTCTGCGACCATGAGTCGCAAAGGGCAGGCCTCCTGTCTATCACCAACTCCCGGAGTTCACTCAGACTCACATCCATTGAGTCCGTGATGCCATCCAGCCATCTCATCCTCTGTCATCCCCTTCTCCTCCTGTCCCCAATCTCTCCCAGCATCAAAGTCTTTTCCAACGAGTCAACTCTTCACATGAGGTGGCCAAAGGACTGGAGTTTCAGCTTTAGCATCATTCCTTCCAAAGAAATCCCAGGGCTGATCTCCTTAAGAATGGACTGGTTGGATCTCCTTGCAGTCCAAGGGACTCTAAAGAGTCTTCTCAATACCACAGTTAAAGCATCAATTCTTCGGCACTCAGCCTTCTTCACAGTCCAACTCTCACATCCATACTTGACTACTGGAAAACCATAGCCTTGACGAGATGGACCTTTGTTGGCAAAGTAATGTCTCTGCTTTTCAATATGCCATCTAGGTTGGTCATAACTTTTGTTCCAAGGAGTAAGCGTTTTTAATTTCATGGCTGCAGTCACCATCTGCAGTGATTTTGGAGCCCAAAAAATAAAGTCTGACACTGTTTCCTGTTTCCCATCTATTTCCCATGAAGTGATGGGACCAGATGCCATGATCTTCATTTTCTGCATGTTGAGCTTTAAGCCAACTTTTTACTCTCCACTTTCTTTCATCAAAGAGGCTTTTAGTTTCTCTTCACTTTCTGCCATAAGGGTGGTGTCATCTGCATATCTGAGTTATCGATATTTCTCCCAGCAATCTTGATTCCAGCTTGTGCTTCTTGGCGTTTCTCATGATGTACTCTGCATGGAAGTTAAATAAGTTGGGTGACAATATGCAGCCTTGACGTTCTCCTTTTCCTATTTGGAACCAGTCTGTTGTTTCATGTCCAGTTCTAACTATTGCTTCCTGACCTGCATACAGGTTTCTCAAGAGACAGGTCAGGTGGTCTGGTATTCCCATCTCTTTCAGAATTTTCCACAGTTTATTGTGATCCACAGAGTCAAAGGCTTTGGCATAGTCAATAAAGCAGAAATAGATGTTTTACTGGAACTCTCTTGCTTTGTCTATGATCCAGCGGATGTTGGCAGTTTGGTCTCTGGTTCCTCTGCCTTTCTAAAACCAGCTTGAACTGGAAGTTCATGGTTTACATATTGCTGAAGCCTGGCTTGGAGAATTTTGAGGATTACTTTACTAGCGTGTGAGATGAGTGCAATTGTGCGGACATTTGAGCATTCCTTGGCATTGCCTTTCTTTGGGATTGGAGTTTTCCAAATTTGCTGGCACAATTTATCTCCCACTACCTCCTTCATTTAATTCTCCTATGTTTACATACTCAGTTTGGTCTTGGAGTACCATGTCTTGTCTTCCTTTACTCCCCCTATCTTTACTTTCTTCTCTGTAACACCAACTTTCATCACTTTTGTAAATCTCACAAGCATCAGCTTCAGGAAGCCATCTCAGGTATTGATCCTCATTTGACATCCTCTTTCAGTCTGTGCTCACACAAGTCTTGAATATAATTTCTCCCCCTCCCTCTGCCCCCATGTGTGGAGCCACTTCAGTTGTGACCGACTCCTTGTGACCCTATGGACTGTAGCCCTCTAGGCTCCTCTGTCCATGGGATTCTCAGGCAAGAGTACTGGAGTGGGTTGCCATTCCTCCTCCAGGGATCTTCCCAAGGACTGAACCTGTGTCTCTTGTCTCCTGCATTGGCAGGTGGGTTCTTTACCACTAACACCACCTAGGATGATTGCCAATGTGTGATGCAATCACTGATTGATCTTCCTCTTCCTACTAAATTATGTCTTCTTCTACTTTGTATTTCCAATATTTAGAACAAGGAGTAAATATTAGTTGGATGAGTGAATGAATAAACTGTATTCTATTGGGGTTATTTTGAGAAAAAATGCCTATTTTTGTTAAATAGGAATATCCATATCTTGAAAATTTAATACATGAACCTTAATATTTTTCTTGATTATGAAACTCTAGATGTAATTATAATTGATTGCATAATAATTAGTCATACTTTCATAAAAATTAATTTTAACTCAAACCCTCTCCATTATATTTATTAGAATAAACATACTGAAGAAGCTATTTTGTTCTGGAGAAAAATGAAGCTGATGTCTGTATTTGTTGACATTTTACAACATTGCCAACTTAGAGTCAATTTAAATGTGCTCAAGAGAAAGTTGAGGGAGCAGATCTTATAATACCTTTAAAAAATGAAGTGAATATTTTCTTTTCAGTATTTACCTAGTCATCCATACATCCTTTTATTCTTGTTTTCTCTATTCATGTTTGTCCCTTGAACTCCTTATCTCGCTAATCCCTTCCTCTGAATGCTCTTATTTTATCTCTTGCTCCACTCTTTCCTCTAGGTCCTCTGTCTCTCTGCTCCCCAGGTCAGGCTCCCAGGCTTTTCTTGGCCTGACCCCTCCTTCCTCTCCCAGAACTGTTCCCTGCTTCTCATTTGCCTCCCAGAAACCTGAACAGAACAATACTGGAAGTGGAACTGGCACTGACAAAAGGAGAGCAACTGGAAAGAAAACTTTACTCGTCGAGAGAGGCAAGTATCTGAAGCATATTTGTGGGAAGGTGTTTGCTAAATCCATCTGCTTCTTCAGATGTGGAAATTCCAATATGGCTTCCACTGTTGAGGTGGGCAATAAGCGCCTTCTTAGGCTAGACGACTGGGCAGAGCGAGGATTACAGACCTCGGTAACTCAGCCTTGAATAAAATTCAAGACCATTTCCCTTTTCCATGTTCTTTCTTTCTTTCTGGCCCGTGGCAGGAATTCAAAGGCCAAGTTCTGCTCAGCTGTGAGTCATGACTCCCACTAAAGTCAGGAGCTCATATGTATGTATTCAGAGTAAGTATTGGGCCTCGGGACCCAGATTCAATAACAATGGTCCAGTCATTTGTTTGCTTATTTGCTTAAACCTTTGTAAAAGGAGCACAAGGCCTGCTGTACCTGAATGCCTTTTTATAATCATTTTAAAAATACACAGTAGAATTTAAATTCCCACAGTAGATCTGCATTATAGCACAAATAATAACAGTCTATCTTATCCCATGCCCCTCATCCAGGAGAGAGTCATAGGAAAAGAAGCAGGAATGAGTTTCTAACGTGCCAGGCTTTCACTGAGAAAGTTCTGTTTGTATCCCCAGGAACTCTGCACCAGGGACTGAAATTCAGTGTTTCTTCTAAACGTATGGAATACCTAAAGCTTTCATTTTTCAGGGCTAGATAGCTGAAGGTAACAAAGGCCCCATCACTAGCTTTAGGGAAAACAAAGGTAGACAAGCTGGATTTCCACTCCTCCTTGTTTTCTTCCTTTTCTCCTCATCTTATAGGTTGTCTTCCCATCAAAAAGTAAAAAAAGAACCCAGAATCAAGTCCAATATCAATTCTCTTTGCCATCCTTCTCCCAGAGTGATTCTTTTCTTTCTTTCCTGCTAGTGTAGAATCAGTGTACTTTATTTAGTCAACGTAACAACTATATTGGGACTTTCCTGGTGGTCCAGTGGTTAAAACTCTGTGCTTCCAATGCAAGGGGCAGGGTTCCATCTCTGTGCCTGGGAGATGTCCGGAACTAAGATTCCTGAATACAAATTGCAGGTGCAGGCGGAAAAAAAAGAAAGCAAACAATTAGATATTAAAAAATAGATTATTTTCTCAAGTTATTATACAAATTTTATACTCTGTCATTATGGTTATAATGTATTTTTATTAAAAACTCACTTCCATTTTGATGGGTTTAAAAGATGTTATATGACAACCATCACAAAAATAAAAATAAAGCAAATAAAGCAGGCCGGAAAGTCCCCTTTCTCCAGTTCTATTTTCCAGGGGTAACCACTAGCAACACTTCCCAAAACACTTATGTTTAAATTTTTAAATGTAGAACGAAATGTTGAGGACGTTTTCTAGGTAGCATATACTCTTGTCTCTCTTCCAGACGCTTCTCAGTTCCCCAGCCCTGGGAGAGGTTTCTAGAGGAGACAGGGGTGTCTTGGCACCTGTGGCTTATTTAATATCAGCCGTGGAATGTGACACCTTCTCTACCCAAGTACAGATGTACCTGCTGGCAAATTTCTTCTCTGTAACTTGTCCTCCTTCATTTTATTGCCTGAACACAAGTGGAAATATCTTTCCACACTTCTTAACAACTACTCCCAAGATGTCCAGACACCAGGATTCAGAGTTCATTCTCTGTGCCTGTTCGCCTGCTCCTTTCCCAGCCCTGTCCCCTCTTCCCCGCCCTTGCCCTGAAACTTGACACTTTGGCTCATATGGTAAAATTAGGCCTGTGTTTGTTTCTGTATATAAAGAGGATTAAACTGACCTAATAAAGGTAAGAAGAATTAAAGAGCCTCTTGATGAAAGTGAAAGAGGAGAGTGAAAAGTTGGCTTAAAGCTCAACATTCAGAAACGAAGATCATGGCATCTGGTCCCATCACTTCATGGTAAATAGATGGGGAAACAGTGAAACAATGGCTGACTTTATTTTCTGGGCTCAAGATTGCTAGAGATGGTGATTGCAGCCATAACATTAAAAGATGCTTACTCCTTGGAAGAAAAGTTATGACCAACCTAGACAACATATTAAAAGCAGAGACATGACTTTGTCAACAAAGGTCCATCTAGTCAAGGCTATGGTTTTCCAGTGGTCATGTATGGATGTGAGTTGGACTATAAAGAAAGCTAAGTGCTGAATAGTTGATGCTTTTGAACTGTGGTGTTGGAGAAAACTCTTGAGAGTCCCTTGAACTGCAAGGAGATTCAACCAGTCCATCCTAAAGGAGATCAGTCCTGGGTGTTCATTGGAAGGACTGATGTTGAAGCTGAAACTCCAATATTTTGGCACCTGATGTGAAGAGCTGACTCATTTAAAAGACCCTGATGCTGGGATAGATTGAGGGCAGGAGGAGAAGGGGACAGTAAAGAATGAGACGGTTGGATGACATCACTGATTCAATGGACATGGGTTTGGGTAGACTCCGGAGTTGGTGATGGACAGGAGACCTGGCGTGCTGCAGTTTATGGGGTCACAAAGAGTTGGACACGACTGAGTGATGGAACTGAAGTGAAACTGACCTACTATTAAGTGATCAAACAACAAAACTTTGTAAGATTGACATTACTTATAGCTAGTAGAGAATTAAGGAAAAACAAAACAAAGTAAAACTTAGTAGGATTATGTCTTAGTAACCCTTATGGCAGAAAGTGAAGAGGAACTAAAAGCCTCTTGATGAAAGTGGAAGAGAAGAGTGAAAAGTTGGCTTAAAGCTCAACATTCAGAAAATGAAGATCATGGCATCTGGTCCCATCACTTCATGGGAAATAGATGGGGAAACAGTGGAAACAATGTCAGACTTTATTTTTGGGCTCCAAAATCACTGCAGATTGTGACTGCAGCCATGAAATTAAAAAGCTTACTCCTTGGAACAAAAGTTATGACCAACCTAGATAGCATATTCAAAAGCAGAGACTTTACTTTGCCGACTAAGGTCTGTCTAGTCAAGGCTATGGTTTTTCCAGTAGTCATGTATGGATGTGAGAGTTGGACTGTGAGGAAGGCTGAGTGCTGAAGAATTGATGCTTTTGAACTGTGGTGTTGGAGAAGACTCTTGAGAGTCCCTTGGACTGCAAGGAGATCTAACCAGTCCATTCTGAAGGAGATCAGCCCTGGGATTTCTTTGGAGGGAATGATGCTGAAGCTGAAACTCCAGTACTTTGGCCACCTCATACGAAGAGTTGACTCAATGGAAAAGACTCTGATGCTGGGAGGGATTGGGGGCAGGAGGAGAAGGGGACGACAGAGGATGAGATGGCTGGATGGCATCATGGACTCGATGGACGTGAGTCTGAGTGAACTCCGGGAGTTGGTGATGCACAGGGATGCCTGGTGTGCTGCAGTTCATGGGATCGCAAAGAGTCAGACAAGACTGAGCGACTGAACTGAACACTATGACATTATTTACTAACCATACTGATTGACCACATTTTTGACCTAAAAAATGCACATGAGAGTTGCAAGTTAGGTTTATTTTGGGCAAAATGAGGACTGCAGCCCTGGAGACAGCACCTCAGACAGCTTCTAAGAAACTGTTCCAAAGAGGTGAGGGGTGGGGAAGGTCAGTATATATGTATATGTGATTTTGGTGAAGAGAGAATACATGCAATCAAAACATACATGTTTCCAGAAGCTTTCTGCTGGTCATGAGGAACAGTGGTCACCATGAAGAACTTTAGTGCTTTTCTAGATATGAGGAGATATAAGACTTGGGGTCATAAAATCAGCTCCTAAAATCCATAACCATCTGAAGACCTGTTTTGCCAGTTTTCCAGAGCACAGAGTACCTCATTTTTGCTCTCTACCCTGAGCTCCTTTCAGGAAGTATTGAAGATCAGTAGCTGCAGCAGCACTATTTAATCATTGTAGAAGTAGATGGCAAGTGCCAATTTGCAGCTGACAATGTCATTTAATATATGTTATCATTCAGTCACCTAATAAGCAATTATTTCCTAATGAATTTAAATTTTGTTGTAAATATATAGTTATTTAATTAATTTTTAATTGAAGGATAATTGTCTTACATTTTTGGGTTAAAATAATATCTTCTAGAAACATCATCTTCAATCTTTGGAATGATTATTGCTTCAAATGAGCTGCCATATTTAAGGTGACACCACACACTTGACCAGTCCTGATGGATTCACTAATAGTCCTTGGACCCAACTACAAAAAGATTCATTCTCTGGGGATTTTTCTGAAACAGAACTAACAGTCGTTAGCTGTGAGTGAGATCTGAAACCCAAGAACTACAGCCTATTTTGTTTCCCACATTAGGATCACCATGGGAAGCTTTATAAATGCCATGGCCCCAACCCCAGAAATAATAATCAACTTGGTCTGGGGTGGGACCCAGGTGGTAGTATTTCTGGAAAACTCCTCAGGTGATCTGAATGTGCAGCTAGTGATGAGAACCATTGAATCAAGCAAAGTTTATAGTGAGGAGGAACAGAGTCATGACCTGCAGCAATGCCAGAAAACGCACACACAGGCAGAATTTCTTCCCAGGCTTTCTTTCACACTTTTGTTGACAAATTATTTTTTCAATTATCTGAGATATTCCAGTGTCTTTCGGTAAATCCTCCTTTATCCTAAGCTAATTTAAGTTGCATTTGTGTGATTTGCAAACAAAGAAGTCTGTACTAGATCTCTGTTTTTGTGTGCTCAGGCTTAATAGATTTTACACTTGTAGAAGAGTTTCTCTCCGTTCATGTGCTCATTCACTAAGTTATTAAGCAATAATGCCCACAATATTCCAAGTTCTGTGCTACTTAGCAGGAATACTAAATCACGTGGACTATGCGTGCGTGCTAAGTCGGTCTGCTTGTATCTGACTCTTTGCGACCCTGTGGACTGTAGCCCACCAGGCTGCTCTGTCCATGAGATTCTCCAGGCAAGAATACTGGAGTTGGTTGCCATGCCCTCCTCCAGAGGATCCTCCCAATCCACGGATCAAACCTGAGTCTCCTGTCTCTTGCATTGGCCGGTAGGTTCTTCACCACTAGTGCCACCTGGGAAACCCAAATAGCGTTCCTTTATTTGAGCAGCTTCCACTCCAGTGAGAGAAATGGGCATATCAGCAGAGAGAAGTAGCAATGCAAAAGTATTACAACAGAAGTATTGACAGGTTACTGTGAGAGCACTGAGAAAATGTGTAATCTAGTGAAATCATGGAAGCCTTCAGAAAGAAGGTAAAACTTTGGTGTTGTCGCTGGAGGATTGAATTGATGTCACCTGGTAGACAATGAAAGGTTGACATGAAAAACTACAAAGCCAAGTGCCCAGAATTATAGAAGAGTGAAATTCCATGGACAGAGGAGTCTGGCGGGCTATGGTGCTTACTAAAAGGTCAGACACAACTTAATGACTAAACAACAACAAAAGGCACGCTAGGGAATGAATTTTGTGATGACTGGGTTGACAGGTTATGCTAGGGGTGGGGTTGGGGCACAGAGACCCAGACTAGACCATAGCCATTTGCACTTATCATGCTGAATATCTGAGATTTTGTCCTGTGTCTACTGCAGCGACGTTGGAATTATTTAGAAAGAGTAGGCTTTGACAAGCTTTGTATGCTGGAAAGATTTCTGTGAAGACATGATTGGGCAGAGACCAGACTGTCTGAAAGGAACCAAGTCAAGCTGCTAAGCTGCTAAGTTGCTTCAGTTGTGTCCGACTCTGTGCGACCATAGACGGCAGCCCACCAGGCTCCCCGTCCCTGGGATTCTCCAGGCAAGAACACTGGAGTGGGTTGCCATTTCCTTCTCAATGCATGAAAGTGAAAAGTGAAAGTGAAGTCGCTCAGTCGTGTCCAACTCTTGGCACCCCATGGACTGCAGCCTACCAGGTTCCTCCGTCCATGGGATTTTCCAGGCAAGAGTACTAAAGTGGGGTGCCATCGCCTTCTCTGATCAAGTCAAGAGGCCACTGCAATTGTCCAGGAGAGTAATGAATGAGACCTAAGTTAAGACTGATAACGAGAACTAGTGAAAAAAATTTAGCATGTAGCTTCCTGGATATGATGGCCAATTGAGATCAACTAAAAGAGCATGTATGTGTGGTAGTGAGAAAAAGGATAGGCATGAAACCTGCCAGAAGGTTTACATATTTGGGAACATGGGGACATACAGGTAAAACTGCTGCAGAGAGAAGAGAAAAGTCATAGAATCAAGAAAGCAGGGTGTTGAGAAATTAATATCTCCAATGATTTCTGTATAGAGTTTCAGTAGACTGTAATTATCCACTAACAAAGTTCTTTTTTTTTCCTTTAGATATCTCTTGCTCTTATTCTGTGACTAGTCAGGGGATAGGACTGATGAAACACAACCAAGAGTTGCTGTTTTTCTCTGCACCTCCTTGAATTCCTTAGCTGCAGCAAGACCAAATTTATCCCCACTTTGGTACTCTAGCAGACAGGAACACTGGAGAGAGATGGAGAAGGAAAGTGAGTGAAGTATACAATTAGATGTTTAGTGTTGGCCCACTTAGCTCTGAGGATAATGGGACAAAATCCAGGCCAGCTCTGGGCTTTTTGGCAGGTGAACAAGCTGGAGGAGGGTCTCACAGAGGAAGCTTGGGGACTCATCAGAGAGCAATAGGAATAGGTGAGAGTCAGCTTGAGAGTCTGGACTGAAGAGAGATCCAATCAGTCCATCCTAACGGAAATCAGTCCTGAATATTCATTGGAAGGATTGATGCTGAAGCTGAAACTCCAATACTTTGGCTACCTGATGCGAAGAACTGACTCATTTGAAAGGACCCTGATGCTGGAAAGGATTAAAGGTGGGAGGAGAAGGGGACGACAGAGGATGAGATGGTTGGATGGCATCACCAACTTGATGGACATGAGTCTGAGTAAACTCTGGGAGTTGGTGATGGATGGGGAGGCCTGGAGTGCTGTAGTCCCATTGGGTCACAAAGAGTCAGACACAAGTGAGCGACTGAACTGAACTGAACAGCTTGCTTGAAGCTCTTGCATGTGGTTACAAAGTGGGACTATGATGTTCATAAGGTGAAATGACTGGTCCAAGCTCTCAGGTCTCATGTGAGATTTCTAGCTTTATCACTTTCCTTGTCTCTAGGACCTTTGCCTTAGCAAATGGTTTTATTAAAATCTGAGTGGCTACATTCTCACTTGGAAACTGAAATAATGAGCAAACAACTTTACTTCCTTTTATCTTAAACATTGACTAGAACTTTGGCCCAAAGGCAAATACCAAGTCCCTTTAACCAATAGTCTTTGAACTCTTCCATTATACAGCAAGCTTGTACAGTGCTAAATTTCTTATGGCCTAATTAAATTCCAATATTCATTGTATACGTGTGTGCGTGGGGTGTTTGTGTACAGAAGGGGACAGTTCCAGTGAAAAGAGCAGAAGGAATGACCCATGTTTTTAAATCAGTATTATTTAGTCTAATAGTGTACTGAAAGGAAAGGAAATAAATGGGCAAAACCTGAGCCAAAAGGAAACGGAAAGTTTTAAATTAGACTGGAATGTTTTAGTCCAGCCTCACCAGTCCAAAAAGAGAGCAGGGTGGCCTCAGGTGCACAGAACTCATCGATTCTGGCAGCTTGGATGTCGTAGGCATTTGGAACACTGATTTCTGACAAAATGAAAGGAGCTCCTCATGGGAGCACATAGATATAGAGGAGAGAACCAAGTAAGGGCTGGTGAGCTTGGTTTTCAGTGACTCATCAATAAGATATGAATGAAGGATAGTCATTAATGAGAAGAGGGTTTCTGTATTCTCATCCTGCCTCTCTTAATTTTCCTACTAGGTATTTCTCTTCTGGTATGGACATCTGTATTTTCTATGGGGAACCACCTCTGCCTCAGTGTGCATGGGTTGGTGGGACTGACAGTTTTGAGGAATCCTGCTGTGTTCTAAGCAAGGAGAAAGCACAAGGCAGAGACTGAGACTGTGAGCAGAGCAGAGTGACACACAATTGGAAAACGCATTGGTCTGACTCATCACAATAGCAGTGCTTTCAAGAGACTGCCCCAAGATTCTGCTTCATGGAACTCTCTTCTCCCAGAGTGGCTGATTCCTGTTATTTTTCAGGCTAGCACTTAAACCTTCCCTTCTAGTCATTTACCTTTTAATTTTTATGTATTTGTTTTTGTCTTTATTTGGCCAAAGTGGGCTTCCCATATTTGCAAACAAAGGATCCCAGAAAAACATCCTAGACATTACTTAGTGGATTACTTAGTGCAGTTATAGCTAGATTATGGATTCATTTTATTTTTTAAAATAAGTTACAGTATTTTTACATGCTATAAAACTTTGGAATTTGAGCAAAACTATAATTTAATTTTCTTGTATCATGCCAACTGTAATGAAGAGTTCAAAAATAGTGTAAGATTCTAAATAACATACCATGCCAGGGAAAGGCATACAAGGGGCCCAGGGATATGCTAAAATTAACTTAATCCAAGTATAGGATTCTTTTGCTAATTGAGGGATGCCTATAGTAGAGAAAGTAAAGATAAAATCAAATTAAAAATGCTAATAGTTAATATACAGTGACAAGGGATATGAGAATAGATATTTTAAGCATACTTAGGTGGTTATTGTGTTACGATGACATAAGAAAATACTCTCTTTCTTTCTGAGATATACTATTTTATTTATGGGCATAATATCAGGATTTTCTTTAAATATATTCCAGCAATAAAAACCATATCATAGGAATCATGACATCTGAAACAAGCACAGCAAACATGTTGATGACCTCATGTGCATGTGCTGGGTCACTTCAGTTGTGTCCGACTTTTGTGACCCCGTGGACCATAGCCCTCCAGGCTCCTCTGTCCCTGGGATTCTCCAGGCAAGAATACTGGAGTGGATTGCCGCTTCCTAACTTCATGGGGTCACTTATAGTAGTAACATTTTCTCCATTTTTGTGGATGTTTGAAAATTCCCAAAATAAGAAGCTTAAAAATAATTGAAGGAGTAAGATGTACAAACTTCCAGCTATAAAATAACTAAGTCATGAGGATATAATAGACAGCATAGGAAACAAAGTCAGTAATATTGTAATAACTCTGTATGGTGACAGATGGTAACTAGACTTACCATGGTGATCATTCCATAATGTATACAAATAGTGGCTCACTATGTTGCTCACCTGAAACTAATCTAATATTGTATGACAATTATAATTCAATAAAACAATAGAGTGAAACACCTTTGAAGTTAATTCATCTGTGTTTCTGTGTTCTTCACTGACATTTAGATCCTATCATCATTTTTAAAGCACCTTGAAAACTGTGTCTTTCGACAGTGGTTTTCATCCAATCTTTGTACTTTATTCAGTTTTATGATTTAGAAAAGATTTGCTTATTAGTGATGACCTGTGACAGTAAATGGAGAAGGCACTGGCACCTCCAGTGCTCTTGCCTGGAAAATCCCATGGACAGAGGAGCCTGGTGGGCTGCTGTCTATGGGATTGCTAAGAGTTGACACGACTAAGCCTTCCTTTCACTTTTAAAACTTTCATGCATTGGAGAAGGAAATGGCAACCCACTCCAGTGTTCTTGCCTGGGAATCCCAGGGACAGGAGAGCCTGGTGGGCTGCTGTCTATGGGGTCACACAGAGTTGGACACGACTGAGGCGACTTAGCGACGGTAAATTACTTTATTAAGCTCTTTCTTTGAAATATACCCCCTCTAATATGCCCATCTATACCGTAAAGAAAACCAAATGGTAGGAATGGAAAATGAATAAGCAATGCTTACTTAACTTGATCTTTGGGTTCAGCTTTTTAAATGTTAAAATAATAAGCCACCAAAGACATCTTACTAAGTGTCCTTTGGAGGAAGGAATAGCAGATGAGAAGGAAAAAAAAATGTCCTTTAGTGGGAAAGGCATTACTTTTCAAATATTCAAACCTATACTAAAGATATAAAGGTAAAGGATTATTAAATACTCATAATCTTTGCTTTATTGTTTATGTTCAAGTATTTTTAAAACCCAAAGCTAGCCTGATAAAATCCTATTTTATTCTTATTGCTTTTATTTTTAATAGCAGCCAATCATGGAGAACAGGGATCACATAGAACAAAATGAGTCATGAACTAAACAATGAGACTGCTAGTATGAATGATTGTTGTACATAAATTAGACCACAATACTTCATTCTCCTGCTTGAGTATGGCTTATATAGTCCATCCTCTTGATTTTTGCAATGTTTACTGCAATAATGAACAATTTGGTTAATATGCCTCTAAAAATTGATTTTGTTTGCCCTCTAATATTTTGTATTAATAAGAATTTCTCTTTAAAACATAGCTGGTTCTGCCTCATCAACCTCAGACTTTCATTTTAGAGTGGATCTTCTAATTATAAAACCATCCGGCGACAGTTTGGACAAAAATTCTCGTTAATACTCACCACAAAAGAATATCAATGCCTGAGTTTATACCTATGCATGTCCCCACCTAAAAATGGGGAACCTGTAGAAGTTATTATGATATGATTTCACTTAAAACATTTGATACAGTCTCGCTATTTCAGAGAAAATACAAGTTCTAGGTATTCAAATAGGAATATAATTTGTTAAAAAGAGTTCAGATAGTTTTATACGAGTTCATTTTCAGAAGCAAACAGATCTTGAAATGCTCTGATGATAGGCTACACCAATTGGCATTTTCTCAAACATTCTGCTAAAAGAAAAGAGGAAGTTTGATAACATCAAGATCGGCTTCCCTTTGTAAAGTTTTCTTAAATCATAACTTCTCTTCTATAGGAACAAAAGCCACATGGCCCTCTTTCAAAATGGGGACAAATAAATATTAAATAGAACTGAAAATGATTTCAATGAGTTCATTTCATATGGTTCTACAACATGAGTACATGAATGTTGTGTGGACTTGTTTGGAATTACTGAACAGGAAAAGGCACACAGAACTTTTTCTTTCTGTTTTGTCTATGAGTGAAGGGAAAGGTGATATGTTAAAATATAAGAAATGTTATTAACTGTCGTCTACTCATGGGAGAAGCAAACTGTAGCTAGCTTGTGTTTTATATTGCCCTAGTTTCAAAAAAATGATTTGAGGCAGGTATAAGATTTGAAAGCAAGGGTGTAGCTACTGCTGAAAGAGTCTGCAGTGCCTGCAAACTCATGAGAGGATTTTTCTATCCTTGTTTTATGTGCCTTTGTAGCTCTCAAACTACAATGATATTGT
Organism: Ovis aries; assembly: GCF_016772045.2. Lineage (NCBI taxonomy): Eukaryota > Metazoa > Chordata > Mammalia > Artiodactyla > Bovidae > Ovis > Ovis aries. The sequence continues at coordinate 66,944,406 of NC_056068.1, read as the reverse complement.
AATGGTTCAAAAGCAGAAATGGGCCTTCTGCTGTTAGGGGTAGCTCAGCAAATAGTATAGATCAGTGATGTTTGCAAAGTATTTGATCTCTATCAAGTTTTCCTCCATTATTCATTCCCTCCTCCAAAGCTGTCTGATTCATCCTTCCTATAGGTTCTGGTCCCAGGTGTGTGAGGGCAGCACCCAAAAACAGTACCCATGGGAAGGACGAATCATACAGCTTTGGTGGGCTCTCCAAAAGAAGTGAATATCTCTGTCTGAGCATTGCACACATCTGTGCAATAATGAATTAGAAATTTAGGGGCCAATTTATGGAATTAGCCTAAAACACATAAAACTAGTTGATGTGCTTAAGGAGTGAATTTTAGCAGTAAACACAAATAAGTAATCAATCCACTTCTGATGGTATTGGGTATGAGAATTCCATCCATCTGAGCTACTAGAAGATGGACTGTTGATGTATAACCATGTTGGGGTAAAAAGAGGATCTAGAAATGACCAGGACAGAGATACTTTTTCTAGATATAGTAGAGTAAAGATTTCACTAATTCTTTAATTTAGGGCATTGGAAAACACCACCAGAACTGAACTACATAAAAACTTTTTTCTACCATGCAACATACTGTTTGGGATCTTTGTATATATCCATTTGTTCCCAAATTATTTATTTAGTAAATTGTACACTGTTCACTCTATTATTTTTTTCCTGATGTGGACCATTTTAAAGTCTTTATTGAATTTATTCAATAACATATTGAAAATCTGTACAGTTTATGTTTTCTATTTTGGTCTTTTGGTCATGAGGCATACCACTGGGGAAGTCTCTCTATTATTCTTTTGCTGCCATATTATGGTTCAAAATTTAAAAGCTGTCCCTGCAATTGTGAGAGATGGCTAAATCCAGTTGTATTCTTTAGGACAGGCTACACAATGATAGCACAGTTAACTGCATTGGACCACTCAGCTCTTTAACTATTAAAGGTTTACCTCTAGCTCATAAGAGATCTTCTGAAGGTCACGATCACTCTCTAGACCAGCTTCCAAGAGTCCAGGGTGCTTCCTTCTTACAGCTACATCATTTGGAAAGTGAGGTTTCTAGAGCCATAAAAGAAAAAGTGCTCTTAAAAACTTAGACTAGGAGCGACAAATTTCATTTCTTTTCAAGCCCATTGGTCAGCACTAGTTATGTGGCTCCAACCCAACCACAGAAGAGTGGAAAATAAAAAGCCACGTAAAGGTTCATGAGCACCCTTGTCCCTGCCATATCTCATCACCACAAGTAAAATTTGTGCTAAGAATATCTAGGCAGAGTAAGTACCTCTCCTAGAAGTTTTTCTTAGCATTAGCAAATATAAAATCTTGGGAGTGCTTGTTGAAAGAGAAGATTCCCAGGCCAATGTGTGAAGTTTGGTCTAGTGCGGTTAAGGTATAACTAGTGCCATAATCAAGCTTACTGTATAAACATAAGGGCTTCCTTGGTAGCTCAGCTGCTAAAGAATCCATCTGCCAATGCAGGAGATGCAGGAGACATGGATTTGATCCCTGAAGAGGGACATGGCAACTCACTCCATTATTCTTGCCTAGGAAACCCCATGGACAGAGGAGCCTGGTGAGCTACAGTCCAAGGGGCCACAAAGAGTTGGACACAACTGAGCACACACTTGTGCACGCTATAAAAGGTATGTGAGTTGCATGGTGTACATGGAAAGATTCTGCATCGAAGTGTAATGTAAAAGTCTCTTTAGGGGACTAGGATGTAAATGAAATGAAACTAAAATACAAAAACTAGTGATATGGAACAGTCAGTATCTTTTTGAGTCACTTCTATACCACAAGATGTCCATTCTATGCTATGGTCCTGGGAAGTTGGACAAATACCCTATCAATGTCCTGTAAGTATCAGTGCAGCACTACCCAATCCTGTCTGTGAAGAACCATGTTAGATCAGGACATTTGTCCAGGCTTCTTACTTTCTTCCCAGGTTTTTCTTCTCTTGCCAGTTGCTCTTGGAGAAAAAGTGCTAAAGGGAAACATGTTACTTCTCCTCCAAACTCTAAAATAGAGTCTTTCCATTCTTTCTTTAGATTGTTACTGAGGCTTTATGCTCATCAGTTGTTATTATTTGGAGAGAAACCTAGAAGAAAAAAATTAGGTGATAATATGGGCAAATTTAAGTGTAGGCATGCACGAAAACTTCTTGAAAATCAGGTTGCGGTATGCATTCTTATTTTAGATTTGCCCCTGTTAACATCTTCTCAATAAGCAGGTGCATACACTTCCCCAATCTGTTACTGTTGTTTATTTAGCCTGTATGCTTCAAATCGACTGATGGATGATACAACCACTTGAGCTTGACTTTCAGAAACCAGAGCCTTGAAGTTTTAACGAGACTTTCTTAATGTGTAGTCCAACGAGTTTGTTAGAATAGGGACACATCTCTCAAAGATACCATAAAAGTATCACATTTGTATGTTAATTTTAGTTTAACAAATAGGAAAATGATGATGAGTAACTCTCAGCTTTCAGATAGTTCTCTTCATGTTCAAAGTGCTTGACAAACATTAATTAAATCACTGGCAGTCAAATTAGATAAATATGTTCCCTGTATGTGCATAACTATACCTTCCTTATACACAGTCTTCTAAATCCCATCACTGCAGATCAAACATTTTTTTTGCCATCTGAACTTGGTTGGCTGACACTGATTCCAAGCAACAGATAATTACTGGAAAGGCTAATCATCAGCAGAGATTATGTAAGCTTTCTTTGTTTTTAAACAAAAACATGAATTTATCCTTGATAAAAGGTACAGGATGAACCACAGCATGAAACGTTTCTGTCTCTAGGCCAGAAGGTAACAATGATAAAGCAAATTCCCTATTACAGCACTGGAATGGCTAAACCGTAATTTAAAAGTCATTTCATCAACAGAGTACATTTTATGCTTCCTAGGCTAACTGATGTTTTTGGCCTCTTTAGCACCAAAATGAGAAGACTTTTCAGGCTAAATATGGTGTTGATTTCAGCAATATGGTAATTGTTCATTAATGCTAGGAATCCTTGGTCACTACTGATTTGAGAAGCATTTGGGCAGCAAATTAAACACAGTATATGCCTTGATGATTTTTAGAATAACTTATACTTACTTTTCTTCACTGAATTTAATGAAGCTTTCCAGACCATCCCAAGAGATTAGCTGCTCCCAACGGACCCTTAAATAAAGTATATTCCAAAGAAAAGACTGCTAGCAGCATTCCGTCTTTCAATAACACCGAACAAATTTACACAGTCTACCCATCTGCATCAGACAATTGAAAGACGCATGCTACACATCCATAGACAAACCTTAGCCAGAGTCAGGCTTGGTTTCCTCAGATGCTAAAGCTGCAGAGCTACAAATGAAGGGGACTTAACTTGCTTCTTTCACTGTCTGCCAAAAACTAGTCTAGTCTGTTTCCAGGAAGAAAGGTACTTGTTAATTGTTTCACAAGTTGCTGAACCAAATTGTCTAGTTCAACCAAATTGTCTTTTGGAAAGACTTTGAGAAAGTATCTGCTGGAATTGTGATAGCTGTTCATGTGAATCTCACACAATGGTCTTTGTTTCCTTTTAGAGAAGTGCTAAAATATGAGAAATCTCTCATTACTATTGAAAACCTGGAGTTCAGCAAGGTTATGTGCTGTGCTCAGGTAACACCCACAGCCCTGCAGTTTAGATCTGACAGGTGGCAGTGATGGAACCATAACCAACATGGGACTACATCTGCCTTAGTGTTTCTACTATTAGACTCCTGCTACATCCCAGGAGTAAGAATGAACTTTTTAAAATTTAATTTATTTCAATAAAAACAAAACCAAAAATGATTTTCCTTTTCTCTCATTCTCAACTCCCATCTCTGGCAACCACCAATCTGTTCTCTGTATCTCTTAACTTGTTTAAATTCATACAGTTCTTTGGGTAAATACCCAGAAGTGGTACTGCTGGGCCATATAATACTTCTTTTTTTTTTTGGGGACCCTACATACTGTTTTACATGGTGGCTGCACCAATTTATGCATTCCCATCAGCAGTGCACAAAGTTTCCTCTTTCTCCACATCCTTGTCAACACTTGTTATTTCTAGTCTTTTTGAAAATAGCCATTCTGACAGGTGTGAGGTGATAGCTCATTGCAGTTTCAATTTGCATTTCTCCGATGATTAATGATGTAGAGCATCTTTTCGTGTACCTGGTGGCCATCTGTATATCTTCTTTGAAAAATGTCTATTCAGACCGTCTATTTTTAATCAAATTATTTTTGCTACCGAGTTGTATGAGAAAATATTCGCAAATATTTTCTTCCATTCAGTAGGTTGCCTTTTATTCTGTTGATGATTTCCTTTGCTGTGCATAAGCTTAGTTTGATGTAGTTCCACTTGTTTAGTCTTGCTTTTGTTGCACTTACTCTCAGTGTCAAATTCATAAAGTCATCACTGAGACCTAAGTTAAGATTACTGCTTACATTTTTCTCCAAGGAGTTTCATGGTTTCAGGTCTTATCTATTTAAGTTAATTTTTGTATGGTACAAATAATGGTTGGTTTTCCTAACACCATTTACTGAAGAGTCTTGTGCTTTCCCCATCATATATTCTTGGCTTCTTCTGGCATAAATTAATTGACCATTGCATAGGTTTACTTCTGGGCTCCTCCTCTCTTCCACTGATCTATGTGTCTGGTTTTATATGTAAATACTACACTGTTTTAGTTACTATAGCTTTGTAATACAGTTTGAAATCAGGGAGCAATGATTCCTCCAGCTTTACTCTAATTTCTCAAGATTACTTTGCCTACCCAGGATCTTTTACATTCTGTACAGATTTTAGGGCTGTTTGTTTTATTTCCATGAAAATGCCTTTGGAGTTTTAAGTAAACTCTAATTACATTTAGAACAATGAATCACTGGTGTGACTGATTTGGGGCCCAGAAAACACATAAGATATGTTTCTATGGTATAAGTTTGTTCTCCTTCAGTCTAGAGACAAAAAAATTAGACCTGACTGAGAGTTTTAATAGATTTAAAATTTCGATACTAGCTCAAATGTAAATGACCTAAAAGGTGCACAACTGAGTAGTACTGACTCTTCCAGTCAAAGTTTACAGTCTCAATTTCCTCACTTCTCAGCACCTCACCTATGGGAACTCTTCTCTTAGAGGTCACATGACATTTTCTTGTTAACTATACTAGCTCTTACTTAATGCTTATTCTCCTTGACCTTTTGCTGCATTTGACACTTTGGGCTCTCCCCACCCAACACCGCCTACCACCCTCATAAATACCCATTACTTGATCTCCTTGACATTTTGTCTTCCTTGCTAGTCTTGTCTACCTCACATCACCTCCTGCTTGGATTATCACACAGGCTTCCATCTGGTCTTACAGGTTCTAATCTTCCTCCTCTAATCCTGAATGCCAGAGTGACTAATCTTCCAAAAATCTGTACTTTAACCTGACCTTAAAAATCCCTTCATACCTACCAGAATTTGCTTACCTTTCCTATTTCATCTCTTTTACTTTCCTTCAGAAACACTTGGTCTTTTTTAGTCTTAGGACACTAAGTTTGATCTCCATAGGGCTTTGCAATAGCTAACTCTCTGCCTGAACTGCCCTTCCCAAATCCTCTCTGGACTGGTTCTTTCTTTCATTTAAGCCATTGTTTAAATGTTCCTTAGAAACATCTTGCCTACTTTTCACTCATTTTGACATCCTCATGTTTTCTTTTCTTTGGGACAGTTATTACTACCTGATAGTAGTGTATTTGTTTGTTCCTCTCTGTCTCTCTTATGTGGAATGTAAGCTCCATGAGAGGAGGAGCTTTTTATTTTACTGCTTTACCTCCAGAACTTAGAACGTGCTTAAAGGTCAATGAAAATTTGTTAAATGATGAATAGTATCCATGATATCATTTACAATTCATTCAACTCTGTTTCCCACTATTTCTGTATAAGCACTTTACAGTCCCTCCAGTTGGTATCCCCATCCATGGAATGTATTCTCTATTGTGTCAGGTGTGTTGACCTTCTTTATCCAAGCAGATTATAAGCTTATGAAAAGCAGAGGTCCTTTTTATACTTTTCCAGCTCTCCAGGCTAGCAGAGTGCTGAACAGCACTTGGTACGTATTTAACAAACACTTATTGATTTATTTCCAAGTGTGACATTATACACTGTACTACTGAGCACTTTTACATCAGTGGGGCTGAAATGGAAATAGAAATAGGTCGACCATAAAATAGCAAAGGACCCATGACAGTGTGAGAGACTTTTTCTTACCTTCTAATTTGAGTAACAAACTAAACTTTTCTGAAATGAGGATGTGATGAATAGGAAGGTATACCTTGGGAAAATTTTTCTTCCTTTTCTAGCAACTGAGAGCCTGTATGTACCGTTTGAAGCCTGATGATCTTCCAATTCTAAGAAGGTCTCTGTATACTGTTACTGACACACACAACCCTAAAGTCATCTTGAACTTCTTACTGATCTTCGATTCCTTATTATAATCCCTAAACCCAAGTCTTTGCCTTAGTCACATTTATGTCTATCATTGATTTTTAAATTCCACTTGCTACTTCAGAATCTAACAAATGGTCTCCTGTTTCATTTTTCTCTCTCCCTCTGCCAAATTCAAAATGATATTCCATTAGATCAAACCTAAATTATTCAGGCTCAAATTCAGGTTCTCTATCAATGATTCTACCCTATCATTTCACCTTTGTTTTCTATTGTTTCCAAATGAAGCTCCTCTTTTGATTCATCTGATCTCCTAACTTTTCCCCATTGTTAGCGTGCTTATTTTCCCCCCTTTGTTCAAGCAATTTCCTTTACCTTTTCCTATAAACCAAATGCAGATTTTACATTTTCCTTTGTTGTCTTTTAAGAAGGCTTCCTTAATCTACATGGTTAATTTCCAATTTAAGATTTGGATTTTATAATTGAATCCTTTGTTATTAATTATGAATTATTTATTAATGTTTCATATTTTATTTGCCTAGTAATGTTGTAATTTTCTTGGCAATAGGGACTTCATAATACTTACAATCATGCACAGCTCTTGGCACCTCCAAGGATGAATGTGTTTGGCTGTGACATGACCCCAGTGTCCTGGCCAGAATTACTTGGAACAAAGATGAACCCTGACCAGGTGAGATGGAGCTTATGCAAAAGGAATTGTTGAAATCAGTGGGACAAAATGACCTCTGATAGCAATACTTTCCTAGTTAACGCCATGTATAATTTCATGCATCACTTAGGCCATGTAGGAAAAACCGCAGAGTCAAAGACCTCTGATGCGTAATAACTTTTGTGACTAGTTACTATAACCCAGATGCTGGCAGATATGTGAGTCAGAAGATCTGAGTTTGAATTCTGGCTTTGTTTCCAATTACTCTGGGAATACTGAGGAAGTATTTACCCATTCTGGATGTCAGTTGTTCAACTGTAAAATGAAAAGATTAGACTCCAGATGATAAATACTTGATAAGTTAATTATAACATTCTAAGACTGGATTTCCAGAGCAATGAAATGGCAGCCATAGCCTTTGGGTTCTTCTTGTACTTGTTCCATGGATAGGATTTACTATTTTATGTGTTTTTAGGAACACTCACTTTCAGCTTTTGGCATTTATAGTTTTCTGTTTCCCAATTTGTGTTAAAGGGGATGGACAGATGGTTGATTAGGCTTTCAAATGCTTATAATGCCGTTGTTCAGTTCAACAATGGTTTTAAACTTCAAGGGTACATAGAGCCTGGATTTTGTTTAGAATGGAAGATAGTTTTCTCTTCAATTTAAGGATAATAATGTTTACTCACATAATTTAAAGCAACTTGTGGATGTTGCCAAAGGCCTAATCAGTTTCCCTCATTTTGTTATGTTTAATTCATTTCCCCACAGTCCAACTCTTCCAAGTTGCAGTTTTTAAATGAAGTTACTGGAGTTCTAGTTACATTTGCATGTTTTGCCTTTTTCTAACTCATTTAACCCACAAGCGCTTTCCAAATACAAAACCCTTTGATTCGAATCACAGAAATTGAAACGTGGAAGAAACACATTCCTCCTTTTACAGGTAAGAAAACAGGAGATCTAAAAGATCCTGGTGCTCTTCTACTGAATATGAATTTTATAAATAAAAGAGCTAAAGTGAGGTTAGATTGCAGAGAAAGTAACAGGCAAAATGTGTGAACTTTAATCCCCAACAGGAATTGTGTCATTTAATATATTATTGCACAGAAAAGATTGGAGGGAACCCATGCAAGTCTAAGAGGCACCACTGCTATTGCTCAGGTTTGTGAATTTTTTTTAATACTTTATTGGCTGCACTGGGTCTTAGTTGTAATTGGGATCTTCCCTCATCATTGTGGCATTCAGGATCCTTTTTCTTTCTGCATGCCAGATCTAGTTTCCTGATCAGGAATCGAATCCAAGCCCCCTGCACTGGAAGGACCAAGTCTTAGCAACTGGACAACCAAGGAAGACCCAGTTTTGTGAATTTTAACTATTTCAGAGACTCTTCAGGTGAGTGGGGTAGCGCACATGCATTTGTTTAACTCTTACACTGCATCTGAAGTATTTGGAGATCAGACCAGAAAAGACGCTCAAAATGTAGGTAAAGGAAGAAGCAGCCTTTCACAGGGTTCCGACGTGACCAGAGGGAGGAAATTAGAACGCTGCTGGAGCAGGCGCTCAGGAAGTGAGCTGCACAGCAGGTAGCGGTGGCAGGGAGAAGTCCAGTGCGTGCGAGGACCCTGAGGCTCCAGCAGGAGGAGAGGAACGGGGACCAGGAGGAAGGGACTGGCAAGAAACTGCAAACTGAGGCTGACCTAGTGAGCAGAGAAGATCTTCTAGAAAGAAAAGAAGGCATGAGAGCTTACAACCAGACTAGGGGTTGAGGAAAGAGTACTAAAACCTTAAGGGGACAGGGTGCGATCCAGATATGGGAAAGGTGGGAGGTGGGCGGCAAAGCGAGGTCCTCGGGCAGTGAACAGGTAAAAGAGGTGCGGGGTAGAGCCCACATGCGGTATTCTCCAGAGGGCGGGCGGCCGCTGAGTCAGGGACGGGCAGCGTCCCGGCAGCGCTGGAGGCGGAGTCTTGAGCGCGTGGGCGGACCCAGTGGGCGGGGCATGCGCCTGACGCGCCCCGAGGCCGCTGCGGCCGCGGGCCGGGCGGGGCGGCGGCGGCGGCGGCGGCGGCGGCTGCGGCCGCGGGGAGGGGCCCGCGTCAGCGCGTCGCCGGCTGGGCCGCGCCGGTGGCCAGGAGGGAGACTAGGAGGAGGAGGAGAGTGGGCTCCGGGCTGGGGAGCCGCGCGGGCCGGCGGGGAGGCGGGGAGCGCAGCCCCTCCTCCGCTCCAAGGCGCCCCCTCGCGGGACCGCGCGGCTCGGAGTTCCCAGAGGGGTTTTGGCGGCGGCGGCGGCGGCGGCGCAGGGCCGGGGAGGGCGGGCTGAGGGCTCGCGGGCGGTGTGCTTCCCGGGCGCACGCGCTGCGCTGGCGGTGCCGCGGTCCGCCGGGCAGGGCTGCTGCGTCTCAGTCCTGCTGCGCACTGGCCATTTTCTGACTCCCTTTCTTGGGTTCTGCGTTTTCTGCGGGCCGGCTTCCGCCGCTCGGCGCGCCGCTGCCTCTTCGCTCTGCCGCGGGGGTGGGTGGAGGCGCGTCGCCTTCTGGCTGGGAGGAGGCCAGGTTCCCGGGCTCGGCCGTAGGCCCTCCTCGCCGATCTTGAGACTGCCGGGCCGGTGGTCCTTCGCGCCGCGCCCGCAGGCCTGCCTGAAGGACCCTTTCCATCTCGCCCAATTAGTGCCCTCACTTTCCTGACCTCAGGAGCCCTTACTTAGTCTGCAGAGACTTACGACCTCACTCACTCTTCGCACCCCGCCACTTGTCTCCCATGAGGATCCAGCATACACTTTGTTTTAATCGGGATCCAGGCAGTTGTACTGGTGGAAATGGCCCCGGAATTAATCCTGTAAATCCAGACACGTACCCAACTGCGAAGTTGCAGTACTATAGTAATTTAACCTTTACGGGCGAGGTTCCCCCTCTCTGGCGAAGGCAACTTTATAGAGTCTTCTGAGAACTCTACTGCATTAGATTATCTTCGAGATAATTCTTAAGTTAGCGCCTGGGCAGTGTGATGGGAGGTTCAAAGAGAAGGCTATGCACTTTTCCTCCACCGTATCACAGTTTGAAGTGGAAAACGTGCGTTGACGGTGATTTTCCACATGAGGTGGGTTGCAGAGTAGCCCCGTGAGCCGTGGCTCGCCTTGGTTCCTGGGTGCTACCCCTGAAGTTGATTTTAAAGCTCAACAGAATGGTCAGGTAAAGGAGCTGCTGCAAAGAAATCCAGTATAATTCAATAGAGCCATTTTATTGGATTCTATTAACCTGTTTAACCTTAAACTAAAGCATGGCGGTTTCATGTAGGAACTCACATACAAGTGCAATACTGAATTTTAGTTAGTGCGTTCCAGGTTTGATGTGGAGTAGTCTCCTCAGCTCGCACTGCCTTTCATTATGCATTTTCCTTAGGATCTTGTTTAAAGAAACAGTTTTAGTATAGAGGGTGGGAAATACCCTTTGAATCATGAAACTTTGACGAACTTGAAAACTGGATAGGTAAAATCTGAACCTTGATACTGAGATAAGGTAGGAACTGATGTTTATAGCATTACCACTTTGAGAAATTAAGGCTTCTTTACTCTTGTTTTGAAACCATGTTGACGTCTTAATTTCACGGACGGCAGAAGTACAGAATTTTCTGTTTATGAGGAACTTCAGCAGCTGATTATTAGTTATTTATTATTAACTTAATTCAGCGTCATTATTTTGCAGAGAGAAAGTAATCCAAATTCCTGAAGAGATTTAACATGAACTAGAGAGAACTAGTTGGTTTAACTGAACACTTAAGTAGATACTTTAGACCTCCCCAGTGGATATTTTTGTACCATTTGTTTTGATTTTGATGTCTTAAAAGCCAAATAATTACTAACTTTTAATTTTTCCCCATATTTTGAGTATAGGCCTTAGTTTGTGATTTGGACTCATTAGATACAAATTATATTTAAGGAGTGTTTACATTTTTACCAGTTGAAACAATTTCCAGTTTGTTTGAATTTAGTAACTATTTTCATTTCAAGAATGTTTATTCATATTCTTGATTCAGGTAGTCTGTGTCAATTCCAGGACATTGGCATTTCAAGAATCCTAGAGTTATGATGTATGTAACCTTGATATAATAAAGAAGAAAGGTCTGTACGCATGTAGGCATTGAATTCCAGCATCCTCAGCATCCCTTTTCTTAGTGGTCCTCAACGCAGAAGTCTGGAAGTTCTTGCTGGCCTGGGGTGAATTCTTTGCATCTCACTCCAGTGTTTACTGCAGGCATTTAGTAGAGACTTTTGGCTTGTGTGCTTTCCTGGTGGGGGCTTCCTGTAAGATGGACTGTGTTTTATTCATCTGTGTATGCTTCATGTCAAGTGTAGTGGGTCCTTTGTAAAATGCTTGTGGTTTTGTTGGGCTTAATCAAACTTAAGAAGGTAGCAGAGTGTCTGGAAGTCATGAATGATGATATTATAAACTTGAAATATCTCATTTCTGTTTTTGTGTTGAATCAGATACTCTGTTAGGCTTAATTCCAATACTGAAAGAGGTAACATGTATCTGATAATATTTTAGAAAATTTAAGGAAAAAGCTTAACATTGAGAATTTTATTCTTTAATATCGTTATCCACTGTGAAATTGGGGAAACACAGTGTTACTTAAACTTTTGATAGGACACCACGTAGAGCTAAAATAATGCAGTTTTTCTGCTGGAGCAAAGTTTGAAAATTGTGAATTGAATGATCCTAATTGTTATCATAGGCCACATTTTAACCTTCGTTTCACTTTATAAAGATATATTTTCAGTATATAGACTCCTGGAAGCAACATGACTTTCAGAGTTCAGACTGCCTTTACAAGCTGTCTTTAAATGATACTTTAAACAGTTTTTGACATAATGTGCTTCATGATGGATATACTGAAAAATAAAGCAAAAACCCCAAACAAAACCAAAACCAAAAACCAAGACACACTATATTTTTTCTCTTAGACTTATATTTTCTTTCATAGATTATTATAATGTTTTGTTTATTTAAAAAAGTGAGGAAAATTTTCAAGCATTTCTTTTGGAGTACCACCACTCCACCAGTTGAATAGCCTTGGCAAATGATGTTTGGGCAAATGCAAGGCTGTTTCCATAGTGTTATTCTGTTTGAATATGTTGAGTTATATAAATAATAGTCTTCACAGGGACATCATCTTTGGACTACATGCACCTTTTTCCTCTCTCCTGCACTGTTACTAAAAACCGTTGTATAGTAGAGTGTATGTATGTGTTGTATGTGTTTGTTGCTCAAGTCGTGTCTGACTCCTTGCGACCCGTGAACTCCTCTGTCCATGGAATTCTCCAGGCAAGAATACTAGAATGGGTAGCCATTTCCTCCTCCAGTAGTAAAGTATGGTGGTGCTTAATTTATAGGAGCAGATAATTCCTCTTCTAACATTGCTGGTTCTATGTCAGAACCAGGACATGGCTTGTCCACTCCTCGTTCTGTGTTTTCTACCCAGTTTTTGAACTGATTTTAAGACTGAAAATACCTTAAGATCCTCAGCCTCTTCAGGAAGTGAAGTCTGGAATTATTCCAGTGCCCTGAGCACCCATTGCTTACTGAGATATGATATCTTCTCACATCCTTTGCACATACTCAGTTTGACTATGAGATTCTCATTTTGAAAAATGCTTTTGCTCATCAGGAGTTTTGAAACATATGCCATAAACATCTTGGGGAAGTATATGTAAAGCATGTAGACTATAAATATAGATTTAGATGGAGTTAGGTTATAGAATCAGGCAATTGGTAAGAATTAGTAAGAATGTCTAGTCCTTTTCTCCCACTCTTGAAGGTCACACTTAAGGCTTTTAAATTTAAAAATATAATTTTGAGTGTTTATTTTTAAAAGTAAAGCAATTCCACAGTCTTTCCTTGCTATTGAATAGTCCATAGAGTTGATGTGTTTCTTGTATTATTATTTTGTGTATTTTATCCTCTGCGGACCTGAACCTTGTCTTGAGCCTGCTCAAGAACTCTCCTGCTTGACCATCTCTGTCTCCTTGCTGTCCTCTCTTCCCTTGGAACTGGGGCCTGGTCTTATCCATGGTGGGTGGTTGGGGTCCTGCTTCAACTGTGACATCACTAGCAGAGTCAGAATGCTTTGATTTTGCTTCTTAGGCTCACATTCACCAGATTGACTTGTCAGATACTGAGAACAGGACAGCTGAGAGCTGGGCTCTTTGGCTGCTATAATTTCAGCTTTTGAGGTCAGCTTTTCATTTGCATCTGATACTAGAACACCCTGGTCACATACTCATTACTTCCTGACTGTTCTGCTCTTGGTTCTCTGCCTTAGCTGAGTTACTTACTGGTTTATTTTATCAATTTTAGTGGTAGCTAATTATTTTCAAGTGTTTGATTTTCTACCCAGATCTTCTCGCAGTTTTGAGCTTTCATTTGACCAAATATCTGTTATTCCACCAAGTTTCCCATAGTGTGTTTTCATTCTTTCTTTCCTTCTAGACTCTGTATTCCTCAAGTGTTGGGACTGAATTTGTGCTGTTCCTGACAGTGTCCTTAGCACTTACTGCAGTACCTGACACATAGCAGGTGATAGACAATATACAAATATCGATTGGATGTAATCAACAGTAAGTTTGTTATCAGTATTGGAAACCAGTGTTCATATAGAAATTGAGAATTCATATAAGAAGTTCAGACATTTCATTGCCATCATTAGTACCAGAGAGTCTGTGTATTTTAAATTATAAGCATATCCACATACAAAATTAGTCATAGTCATCTGGCAGGACATTTATTTAAGAAGAAAAAGTATATAGTTTTACTATGTATTGTTAGGTGTTGCACACTTAAGAGTTTTCTTGAGTTTGATTAAATGTATATTTTATATTTCTTACAAATAGAAGTTTTATGGCACTATAAAGAAGTGAATTTAATGGCCTATTTTTGTTCATTAGTAATTATATACTGTAGAGTAAATTCTCGTTAAAAGGCCTTAAATGTCTGCTCATGAAAAGAGACCTCTTTGATTTTGTTCTCCGTACAATCCCAGTTATTGTATTGAGGCAAGTCATCAAACTCTTTAGTAGTCTAAAACCTTTAATTTGGCTTCAGAACAGTAGTCATGTATTGAGTATCCAAATTACCATGTCTGTAACAAGTAATGCAGACAGTTATTAAAAAGGTAATGATATAACTTTTCTTGTAGAATTTCTTGTGCTAATTTTAAAGAGGAATTTTGAACTAAATTTTCCGTGAAGGCCAAAATCTCATACTTTTAATGATAGTGAAGTATATGTGTAGTGTAGAGAGGAGGGGGGGGAGTGGTAATTTTTGTAGTGGCATTTTTAAGTGGACAGTTTACTCATTATGTTGAGGTAAACACTTCACAACTCTTAAGAGGAAAACTTCAATTATCTGAATGAAATGAGGTACATGAAATTAATTCAGATAAGTGAGGGAATCCTTAGTGTAAATGATGCATGTCAAGGGACATGACCTCAATCTTGATTTTCTTTTTTTCTATATATCTGTCAGCTGGTTTTACATTACTAGATTCTGATTCTTTTGGTCATGCTGGGAATCATTGGTGGAGGAGGTAAGGTTTGCTCTGTAAGTTTTTTTAATCTTTGCCACAGAGGGAATCCAGAATATGGTATTCTGTGACAAGTGTAATTGCTCATCTCTTGCCTGTAATGCTTGCCCTTTTAGGTGGTATACCACAGCCTTCCATTTTGTCACCTTCCTGTCAAATGTCAAGTGTGTGTAGGACTCCTTGAGAATACAATTGGTTTGAAATTAAAGCCACATTCCTCTGTCCAAGCTCAAGATGTTTATATTTCTGCAAGTTCTTACAACAAGTTGTGAAGGTGAATTGAACTGGATTAAACCTTGATTCTATTCTTTTCTGCGTTGGGTTTAATATTAAGCAACAGTTCGTACTGTAAGCCCTTGAAATAAACAAACATTGGGCCATAACCCTGACTTTTGCAAATTATAACTTGAAATTAAAATTTTTCTGATTGATTGGAGTTTTAGTGTCTTAGGGTAATGATTTCCATTGCCGTTTACTGAGGTTTGCAGCATTCCTGGGTTCCTGGCATCTGAAAGTTGTTGTGCACTCTGTAGATAGCCTGTGGCTCTCCTCTAAGCCTTTTTTGTTGTTGTTTTGTTTTTAAACAGAA